>NC_135745.1:3445000-3615000 GCF_041903045.1 Epinephelus lanceolatus | reverse complement strand
TAAGGGCAGACAGCATGTTTCCTGTTCCATCCTGTGTGCTATATTAAACACAATTTAAGCTATAGTTTTAGTTTACAAATGTAATAGGATAGTTCAACATATCGTTGGGTTTGTGACGTGTACCGCACCAAAAGCCTCGTACTCAGTGGTTCAGTGTGAATACATGTATTGTTGCACCCCTGTTGTTAAGCCTAGATAACATGTCCCTCGGCTTATGTGGCTGCACCAGACACTGTCAGTGACCTAAACGTGAGCACTCAACAAACCATGCATTTTCATAATGGTGGGGCCCCGGGAGCCTCTCAGGACCTCTGGGGGTCCAGTGATGTGTTTTCTGTGGGTGGAGATTAATGGCTGCTGGCTATGTTTCCATACTTCACCTGGAGGAGAGACACAAGAATGGTGCTTGTTTCAGTTTTAGTAATTACTGTATAAGTCAGTAATTTAATTCTACTAATGTTACCCCTGGTGCATTCAAACCAGTGGGACATCAAAGTTTGCAATGTTATTGTTTAATAGTCATTCTAGAAATCCCAGACCTGTGAAGATCATATAAAGCTTACGGTACCTCCACAACCTTTAAACAAACAGCCAGAAAATGAATTCTTATCCGTTAAATGTGTTTTAAATATGGGACACACAAGTCAACTCAAACAACTCAAACTGCAGCATCTTCATAACATGCTCTCTTTGGAGGAAAGCAACAGTGCAAGTTAGCAAAGAATGAGAAATTGTTTGTGTTGTGTTGTGCAATCATAAATCACTTCAATCTTGAAAGGCCACTTAACCATTAACCAGAGTGTTAGAAAAAGCCAACAGTGAATAGGCCTTTGCTTTACTGTATGTGTTCATCATTTCCTGCTAATGACATCCTGCTCCCCAAATAAAACTGATACCATTCCAACCAACTTCCATGTGATATGATAAGGCTCTGGCAGATTGATAAGAACTTAAATTAGCCTCCAAGACACAGGAGAACTGTCAAGGTCAATGGGTTCTGTTTCCAAATTGACATGCGTGTGTGTATATTCTCTTACCATGCTGAGCACGTCCGCTGGCTACAAACAGAAAGTACTCTTGATTCAGATCAAAGCGTGCTGGTTCCTGATTACTCAGTTTGACTGGTCTACTAAACCTGCACTGAATCACTCCATCTGCCAGCCGCCATGACACTGAGGAGAGACCAGACTGCAAATACACACACACACACACACACACACACACACACACACACACACACACACACACACACACACACACATACACACAGAACATTTAGGGTTTAAAGTGAAACTTCTATGTGTTTTAAGGCTCAGTCCTATTTTTTCATATTTTTGTGTCAACGTGACTAATGGAGGCAACAATTTTTGAAATTTGTCCAGTATTTAGAGAGAGCGCTGCAGCTGGCAGCAGCAAAACACTGCAATGTAATCCCTATGGGCAATTGTGCACCGTCTAAAAGTGTTTGTTTTTGCCACTGACAGGCTCAAATTCTTATTCGAAGTGTCTGACAACATTGCGGAAAGGATCCTCTAGAGAAATGAAACAATTTTCCGTGACTTTCACTGGTCTGTTTGTGTGAGTGTGTTACAAAGTCTCCCACAAAGAGAGGTCTCATTCTAAAATCTTACAAGAGGTGACTTGTTACAGGAAATTCATATTGTGATTCTCACAATATTTTAACTTGTTGGCCTATTGACATCATACTGTTACGCACTGCCCCAACAAGCATGGCTGAAAGCGAAATTATTAGTGACTCTGCGGTGGTTCCAAAAAGAGGAGCAGCTTCAGTAGTGTGGAATAAACTGTGGCGTCCTGAATATTTTATGAACAGCCCTGGACTTCTCAGACTCTTTTTGCAACTTTCTGCTCAGAGGGAACTCATTCAGTGGCTCCTCTGGCAGCAGCACTGCGTCTCTCCTTCTCCACTCTTGCGATGCACATGCAGAATTTCGGTGTTGTCGAATGATGTTGTCATAAACCTTTGATGCCGCTTGCGCCTCAACAAAAAACTACATATGTGACTGTGCAGTAGTTATGGTAGCATAACAGCCTGTCACATTCATTCAAATAAACACAAGAAGTTTGTGCTCTAATAAAAAAAAAAAAAAAAAAAAGGCATCAGCACTCAGTGAATAATCCTCCTAAGCCCTACGATAAGCTATTATGGCAAGGTTTAACTATACAGACCTGTGAGCAGTGATAACTAACATGTCTTTGGGGTCATCAGGTGGGAACCTCCTTTCACCGGTGTTTCGTCTAGTTAGTCCCACGACATCTCCAGGAGGCTAGACAGTGATCTCTGGCGTCCCAGAGACACTCCCCTAATGCCAGGTCTCACTGCTCCCCACACTAACCGAACAGGAACCTTACCTATACTACCACAGAGGAGGTAGACCCAGGGAAGGAAGCCTTGTTAGGCTATCACACTCCCCCGCTGGGTTAGGCTGTACAGTCTACCTCCCCAGGACGAGTCCTCACAACAATGACACCTCCAGGAGGCTGGACAGTGATCTCAGCCCAAACAGCACTGCCACCTTCAACCAAGCCCAGGCTACGTTTATGCGAGCTCCAGGCAGAAGCAATGCTGATAGTACCTTTACTAGCACATTCACCATACTCTATTTCACACGCTACATAGCATAACTACAATGTAAGCTAAAGTTAAAGGAGATAAATGAACTCACAGGATCAGCAAACACACTCACTTTGCAGCATGGTCTCAAACAAAATGGATTCAAATAGGCCATTCCCACACTTAAATAACCTTCCTCTTCCTGGATTTCCTTCTTACTTACACATGGCTTTCTCAGCCCAAACAGCACTGCCATCTTCAACCAAACCCAGGCTCCATACATGCGAGCTCCAGGCAGAAGCAATGCTGATACTAGCTTTCCTGTCATATTCACCATACTCTATTTCACACACTACATAGCATAACTACAATATAAGCTAAAGTTAAAGGAGCTAACTGGACTTACAGGATCAGCAAGCACACTCACCTTGCCGCATGGCCTCAAACAAAATGGATTCCAATAGGCCACTCCCACAGTTAAATACTTCCTCTTCCTGGATTTCTCCTGACAGGAAGTGGATCTCTCCACCTGATCTCAAGGAGTTATGTGCCCTGCTTAGTAGTTCCCCCTGCTGGCCCCCAGCTGACATTATTTCTTCTGTAATAGATAAACTGGCTGCATTTAATTGCTTCATCTGACATTTCCCTCACTGTCTTCCTCAAATTCTGTCCCCGCACTCCGAGTTCCCCCAGGAGTGAGACAGTTGATCTTGCTATGAATCCCCTACACTCCACTTCCACTGGACAAATCCTAGTCTTCCACCCTCGCTGCTCAGCTTCTGCTCCTAAGTCTGCATATCTAAGCTTTTTTCTTTCATAGGCTTCTTCCACTGAGTCTTCCCAAGGAACTGTCAGCTCAATGAAATAAACTATCTGTTGACTCACTGACCACAACACTAAGTCAGGCCTCTGCCTGGTACAGACTATTTCCTGAGGAACAACAAGCTTTCCCCCTAAATCTACTCTCACAGGTTACAGCGTGATGATTAGAGGAGTAATGGCAGAGCATAAACGTCAACGTGGAAAAAAATACAACTCAATCATACACACACAAAAAACTTAATGTTGTTGAACTACTAATATTGTATATAGAATCTGAATCTCACTCTGAGTTACTGTTTACAACCTAAAGAAATGAATATACTGAATATTTGAAGGCAAACTGTTACGCTTACATGTAATATTATATCACTTATTTTGTTGCAATTCTATGTTCTTAAATTAATGATAAAATATTTTTTATACTAATTTGTTATATTGTCAAGAATATTGTTATCCCAAAAATTCCTTGAAATATTGTGTTATTACTTTAGGGCCATGTCGCCTACCCCTACTTAGCATTGTCTAAAATATTGTCAATGTCATGACTGATTTCTACAATGTGGAAAAAGTCACCGAGATTATAGAACAAGACTTCTCTGTGAGTGAGACTTGATTACACACACTAACAGACGAAAGGTAAGAGAGAAACATTTCATTTCTCTGTAGGTTCCTTTCTGTTATGTTGTCAGACACTTGAACAATGGTGATCTGAGCCTGTAAGAGGCAAAAACAAACTTGTAGTGCATGTAAAATGATGGTGCTCAGTTGCCTGTAGATTGCAGCCTGTTTCATCTCTCTCAACATCAATTTCAAAAAATTTTGACTCCATCAGTCACTTACACACAAAAGCATTAGAAAAATGGTCCACGCTGTACAGAGGCGTCTCTACGACTGAATTCAATTTCAGGAAGGGAGATTTGGGGAATTCGGTAATTAGCTTTCTTTGTAAGAAGTTGGATATCAATCTTCTGTCTGTGCCTTCGGTGTTGAGTTGGACTCTTGATGTGGTTAGCCTAGTTTAACATGAAGAATGGGGGAATTAGCTGGCCTGTGTAGTATCACTGGTTATGGCTGTTTTTTGACAGGAATCGCTCCATTTAGCTGCAAGCCCTTTCACATTTCTATTCATGTACAGACTAAACTAACAAGAAATATACTACTTAATTAGTGAGTTTAAGATGTGGTAATATGTGTATTTTTTAACTTTGGACAGAGCCAGACTGGCTGTTTTCAGTCTTGATGCTAAGCTAAGCTAACCACACCTTGACTCCAGCTTCCTAGTTAACACTCAGACATGAGATCAATATCAATCAGAGTCCTGCATGGATCCATTTTTGAAAACCCCCACCTGCCCATATCCGCCCAGAACTGACCTGTTACCTGTCATATGTCTAAGTCACAGCTGCACCTGCTCAAACCCGTTAATTCAAGTCCTGCAACCTGACCTACACCCGTGATTAAACACACACAGGCTACAGTCATTCACATGAATCTAGGTTCTCCATTATTGAATTATTAATCTAGCAGAGAAAAGGTCTCTTTCACTGGCTGTGCTTGATGCTGGGATGGTGAAAACATTCAATCACTGCCAGGTTAGAAAACATTTCAGCATGCTCCCTCCACCACCATATCCTCTTTAGGTGTCTTGAAATCAATGTTCTGCCACCTCATCCTCGGGCTGCAATGTTTCATTGTTGCAGTTCTCCACATCTGTGACAAATGTGATGACAGGGTCAAAGGTTCCACTTGTGTCATTGACTTACAAAATAAAAGGAATTGCAGCTTGATAATAGGGTAGATGCCAAAATATTGCACATATACTACACATCTTTTTCATTGATTTTATTCTAGAAAATTAAAAATATATTTTTGTTCTCATCGGCTGCCTGCCTGTGTGTAGTTCATTTTTACCTGTGCCTGTACCCGTGAATTTATATAGTATATACATATTTTTACCCATTACACAGCTTTTTGTGGATTACCCACAGGTACCCAGCCCGGTGCTGGGAGAAAATAAGAACATTTCAAACTACACCTTTAAAACACATTCAAAAAAGAAACTGTATGTCTGCAAGCACACCATGTCTTTGTACTCAATAGTCAATTCAATATTTTCATGAACAAAGTTGTAAAATAGAATACCATAGTAAAATTTTAAAAAAGAGTTTCAAGAAAAATAAGGAAAGTAAGGAGAGGTTGAAATGAGACTTTACAGCATACGTGCAGTGAACATTAGTCATTATTATTATTAACATTATTAGTGTTTTCTCTTTCACTGTCAATAACATCTACTGTACTGTTTAATGTCCAAGGCTCCCATTCCGCCCATTCGATTTATGTAGAGAAGTGTTTTCATTTCTCACCTGTGACTCGTCCTCAGGGTGTGTTCGTCCACTGACTAAGGCAGCACTCACTGATATTCCTCCCCCATCATTTATACACATGTACACATCGTCATTGCCCTGGGCACACATACACATACACATACACATGTACATAAACACAGACTTCAAAATGTATATGCTGTCATTTTCAGGTTAATATACTGTAGGTACAACATGCTGGTAAATGAATCAGAACAGAAAGTTGTTTGTCTCAGGACTCATGCAGCACACTATGGTGAAATTCTTCATCACAGCTGCAGATCTTTTTTTGATGAAGATCAACTGGGTCTATATTTGATGAAGAATGTTGTGTCACACTGAGGGACTAGCTTACCATCCATGTGTCCCAGGACAGTGCAAAGGCAACATATCCCTCTGCTGGGCCACTCAGTTCAAATATCACAGCCTGCAGAGAAAAGTGATGAAGATTCAGTTGGTGACATTAATGTTAATGCGTAATTTCTATAATTTCAGATAGTTTTGATGTAACTATCAACAGTGTTCAGGAACAATAGAACAGTAAGAGGAACATACATATTTTTTCTTCATTAATTATTTGACATCGCTGTATTCTCTAAATATTTAGTGTTCAAAGAGTGGGTGTGCCTGAGATTACAGAAGGATTTCAATGAGACCACAGAGGAATGAGAGTGAAAGCTCATCCTTCACCTTGCTAGTTTTACTATGGCAAATTTTATGTGACTGACAAAATAAAAATCTTCTGACATTGTGCTGTAAGCAGTCTAGCAGATTAACTGGCAAAAGCAACCTGGAGACAGATGTTCACATGCACACTAAAATTCCACAATTATTCTAAATATGACCATACACATAGAATTTGATACAACTCATGTAAACAGCATATTCTGAGTTAGGTCTTATTCCAAGTGAAGCGTTTTCTGATTAAGACGTGGGATATGCTAATTTAATATTCAGGTTTTGGGAGCATTCTTTGGGCAAGTAGACAGCTCATTTGGAATATGCATCTCAGCATGGTTGCAGATGACAAAAGTAAGTTACAAATGTAACACGTTACAGTAATGTATTACGTTTTAGCAGTAACAAGTAATATAATGTGTTACCAACAGGATTTCGGGTAATATTATTACATTTATAGTGTCACGTAATGTGTTACCACCTGAAATAAACTATTTGTTGTTTTCAATTTTCATTGATCCACACTGCTCCACTTCCACCAATGCGCCACCAGAAAAAACATCCCCCAAAGGTTGTTGTGTCTTGGCATGTCATTATACGCTACATTACAGGCCTAGAAGGGTGCCAGTGATTGGCACATCTGGGACATAAACTGTAGACTGTAGACTTTAGACTGAGGTGCACATCAGTCTAGTCCATTATGTGTTGTAGAGATAATAAGATGCAGTACACGCAGTTTTTTTTTTGTTGCACACCTGCAGTGTTTTTTTCTGGCTACCCTTGTGATCAGTAAAAACAGTCTCTTTTACAGCTGAGTAGCGTGCTTGTGCACATGTTTGAGCAGACCTCAAACATGTGCTTGTGCACATGTTTGAGGTCTGCTCAAGTGGAGCTCAAATGCTGCGTCTGCTCAAGGTGTGCTATTTGTAGACAGAAGTAGTAATGTTTTAGCAAAAATGCGTGTGTTTGGGAAGTACTGAGCATACGACTGGATAAATAAGACTTTGACTGCACTGCATGAGTTGTGTGAGAGTTTATTAACAGATGTTGTGATATATTTTTGCTGTTGTTAAACGTGGCCCCCGCTCACTTCAATTCATGAAGAATGTTTGCCTTTTTTGGATTCTCTGTTCACTGTGAAAGCATGAATTCAACATATCACACAGTGATTAACTGATATACAAATACTCATTTTGCAGGTGAAGTATTTCTTTAATAGTCAAACCATTTTGTCTGGTTCCTCTGTAGTCATGGACAGGAAGAAGCAGTGAGGATCTGTTGGATCACAGCCTGGAGGATCTAGCAGGCATGATTTTGATTGGCCACATCCCTCAGAAGTAAACTAAAGATGTAAAATAAGATTATTAGTCTTAATCTGTCACACTCATTTTATATTAAAGTCAATTGATTACTCTATGTTCAGACAGGAAATTGATGTCACAATTAATAATCATCAATAATAAAATGTCACAACACTCACAGGCCCAGGCAGGATGGAGGGTGTGGTTGTGGGCTGTACTGGAGGAGGTGTAGTGTCTGACTGAGGGGGTTGGGGAGTAACACCATGCTGATAGATGACTGGTCCAGGCAGCTTCACCCAAAATACATTGTAGTGGGCAACTACAGTCACACTGGAAAATATACCCATAGATACAGACAATTTGGCGAGGTCACTTCCACAATCCATATTCCCTTTTAAAATATGTAAAGGGGGATTCAGATATTTGGGGGTGTTTATTACCAGCTCCTTCAGGGATCTTTTTCTGAAGAATTTTCAGCCGTTATTAGATAAATGCCAGTCAGACTTGTCCAGATGGGCTGCCCTCCCCCTGTCCGTTGCAGGCCGAGTTAATCTTATTAAGATGGTTATTCTTCCGAAATTTCTGTATCTTTTCCAGCACATTCCAGTTTGTCTTGAAGCATCCTTTTTTGTTAATCTCGACCAACAACTTAACGCTTTCATTTGGCATAATAAACCAGCCCGTATTAAGAAACATATTCTTCAACTTTCTAAACCTGAAGGGGGACTAGCATTGCCAAATTTTCGCCACTACTTTTGGGCCTGGGACCTAATAAACTTCTATACTGGCTCAGTGGTGAAGGTACAGGCGCTTGTCCACCCTGGGCTCATACTGAGATATCATCTTCTTCCTGTTCTCTGCATTCTATGATTTGCTCACAGCTGCCCATAAGGTCTCACCTAACCCGGTCGTCACCAATACAATTAAAGTTTGGATTCAATTCAGGAAGCAACACGGCTTACATAGGGCTTCGATTCTTGCTCCAGTCTTGAATAATCATGGATTCCTCCCTTCCTGCTCCAACCCAACTTTTCGCGTATGGTCAGATAAGGGTCTCAGAACACTTTATGACCTATATGACGAAGGTGTTTTCTCATCCTTTGCATCTTTGTCAGACAAATACAGCTTCCCCAATAGCCACTTTTTTAGTACCTTCAAATGAGACACTTTATTCAAAAGCAGTTCCCACATTTCCAGCAGGATACGTGAAATTTTACGATGTCTACAGTTAGAGAAGTTAAGGTTCTCACAGAAGGGATCTTTGACATCGTTCCATAAAACCTGGGACCCCCTGCTATTCCTGATGATGCCGAGGACACTTCTTAAAAGAAGTGGCTGACTTATTTATTTTTATTTATTTACTTATTTATTATTTTTTTCTTCTTTACCATTCTAATATTTTACTCTATTTTGTCTTACTCTAATTGTTTACAAATTGTATGTTGCTATGTAACAATTTAGTTGTTTACTGTGACCACATCTGACACGGGTTGTCAGGAGGGATAGTGGGATTCATGTTGGGGTTTTCTTTCACTCTAATTCAGACACTCTGATGTGATATGAAGCTGATGTACTTTTCTGTACTGTCTGCAGAAACTGAATAAAGAAATTTGGAAAAAAATAAAAATAAATAAATAAATACCTATTTTGCTGTGTTGACTGTTGTCATTTGTGTAATCAGTTGTAAATGTTATTCACTACCTTTAAACTGTATTTGTGCTTTGGCAACACATGTTAAATGTCATGCCAATAAAGCCTGTTGGACTGAATTGAATTGAATTGAATTGAACTGAATTGAGCTAAACTGAACGGAACTAAAATGACACAAAGAGGGTGTTACAGCACTCGGCATACCAGAACACACCACTTTATCCTGTTAAAGCCACAGTCACAATTTGGATTAATTTTTATGAAAACCCATTTTGATTTTGATTCTCATATCCAAAGACCTTGTACAAAAATGAACTGCTTTGCACTGTTAACAGCAACTAGACCCAGCATCTTATTGAGATTGGTGTTGATTTGTTAACACGTGTAGCCATACTTAGCTATTAAAAGGGACTCAGTGTTTAACTGTTTTACAGTACATTTGATTTATCAATTCCCACAAATAATTATAATTCTCCCTCTCTGGGGACAAATGTGGGTTGAAAAATTTAAGAAATTATTTGCCGCAGCTAGGGGGGCTAGGCAGTGGTCCAGGCTCAATATTATGGGAGCGGCAGCTCCTCCTTGCCCCCGTCCAGAACTGCTATTGCTTGGCAGACAAGCTACCTAGCTGTATCGCTTAAACAACATCTTGATCTTTTGTAGTGATCTTTTGCAAAGAAAACTGTAATCATTAGGCATACTTCTGACCAGGGTGGCATCTGTTAAGCATGAGCTTGCTTTAAATAAGGATTTAGAAAGAAATAAACTCACAAAAACTGAACCTGCGTGGGAGCATCTGCAGGAGCATTCCAGATGACAACAACCTCTGTCTGTCTGGCATCACTCGTATGGCTCACTGCTGAACCCTGGACACGCACACGCACACGCACACGCACGCACGCGCACACACACACACACACACAGATTTTGTAATTGTATTTTCATATATTTTACAGCTTGCTGAATAATCTGAGTGTGTTATCCTTGTTTCTGGGTTTTGTGATCTATTACTTTTTTACTCTGTTGATTCTCTGTTGGCTCGTCTTGATTACTACTATGTGCCTGTGCATGTATGCATACCTTTTGCTCGTTACAGGTGAGCAGCTGTGTCTTTTTCAGATTGGTCAGGGTGAAGGTGCCAGCTGTGGTTACTGAGCCCTGACTGGCTGCATCTCTGGCCTGAAGCAGAAAGCCCTCAAAATATGTTCCAGACAGGGTTACTGGAAAAGAGTGATTCAAAGTTAAAAACCAAAAGAAAAATGATGTTAATGTTATCAATACTTTCTATTCATTTGGTTATAAACTAATATCTTACTAAACTTGTTCTAGGACCTGTATTTGGACCAGGTTTAATCTTTAGTGCAGCCTCAAAATTTATTTGTTTGGTCAAAGTTTTATTTACATTTCTTCCCTCATTTGATACAATTACAAAAGACTATGCTGACTGGTTTCCTCCTCTTGAAGTACTGCATATTTAAAAGCATATAGTAAACTGTTTTACTAATAGGAGTAACTTTGTATGGATTCTGTTTCAGGGTAGATTTCCTGAAAGATAGGATAAAAATGAACACAGTATATTTTTCACATTAGAGGCTTTATCACAGCACTGGGTTCATGGAAATATGTACATGCATTGGTAGTGTTGGGTTTGAACATTTCAACAAATTTGTAGTTGTTAGTCACCTTGGATGTGATCTCTGGGACTGAATGTGGTGGTGTTGGTCCCTAAGTGATAGGGGCTTTGAGTGGTTTGACCAGGGACACGATGATGGGGCTCCATGCTGCCACACACTTCACTGACCTTGCCATTGGCATAGCAGCCTGCTGGCACCCAGTAACACACCAAGACAGAGATAAAAAGAAGAAAACACAAGCCCATGGGAGACATCTACGAGATAAGGTATCAGCCGCTACACAGTGTCCAGAAAGTCTGAAATGAAAGAGACATCACACATTCCTCCAAAGAATGAATTCAACATGACCTTAACTGTTTCTCTGTATCTGACAATATGTATCCAGACTGCCATCATTACACTTTCTAACAAATCTACCAAGGATAAACCATTGAGCAGCTTTCTTCTTGCTAAAGGTCTCCACCATATTTTCATTAGACCTCAAAGTTGGTCTCTATCATGTCTTTGAAACCTCATGCTTTACGTTTGTAACACATGGAGGGTTGTATTGTTCCTCTTGAATCTGTGAGCTGCCCTAATTCAGTTATCTGATGTATCATACTTTGCAGCCAAATTAAGTTCAGATCATTTTCAAAATGTACATTTTGACACAATACAACACTAAGGAGAAGACACCAACACACCTTAATCATCAAGAAGTCAAAATTTTTGGATCAGGTGGCAACAGCAGCAGGGCCACATCCAAGCTACATGAGCTGATCTCAAGCAGCCCATTCAACTGATGGAACGCCTGATTAAAGCAAGATAGTCAGCTGATAGATCTAATGAGTCCTTTTATGCAACCAATTGGCAAATCTCATTCAGGGTGCCTTATTTAAACTGCTCTGGCCTGCCTACTGTTGCTGCTTCCACTGCAAGCGGCTTTGCAACCTGCTTCCACCCCAGCTCCTCCTTTTCTTGTTGTGTCTGACATATCATGTCATTTCTGTCAGTGATGCTGTGCTCTGCTCCCGGGGGTCTTTGCTGCTGCTCTCCCTGTGTTAGACTTTCCTTATAGGTACATGGAAAAGCAGGGAGGCATGCTATCTCTGCCTCAGGCTTTCCTTGCATGCCTGTGGAAGTGTAGGTGTCTTCTCTGCACCTTTGGCTTTCTGAGTAGGCCCAAGGAAAGGCGGAGAGGTCAGAGAACAGAGTCATACCACCAAATATAATACTGTTTGTTAGAGACACAGTGTTGGGAGGTGTTAGGACAGATGTCAAATAAAATCTTCCTGAGAGTTCTATCCATTCAGAGCTGCAACTATGTGTTACCAGCAAAACGACATAAGTTAAGGGAGCAAAAGTCCAAGTAGGGAGGGCAGGAGTGGTGGTGGATGGGTCCAACAACCACCAACTTTCACCCGGGAGGCCGGCGTTTGCTTCCTGGAAGATTGCAAAGCCAAACCCTTCTTTTTTTCCTTTAATGGACAGGACAGTTAAGTGTGTAAGAGAGAGGGGATGACATGCAGCAAAGGGCCACAGGCTGGACTCGAACCCGGGCCGCTGCAGCAACAGCCTTATACATGCTGCCTGCTCTACCACTCAGCCACCAACGCCCCAAATCTAATTGTTAAATCTAAATCTAAATGTTAAATGTTAAATCTAAATGTTCTTGGGGAAACTAAATATTTAGCTAATATTCAAATGCACACTGCCGGTCGCCGAAAGTACCAAAATAAAAGCCCGGATGGTCAGACTGTGTTTATAGCATCAAATAACTAAGTAAAACCAAACTCAAAGTACAGGTCAAATAAAATTTCTGTCATTTTAGGTAGTTATTATTACATGATGTATGTTCAAGTGTTCATTTTCTCCAGTTAGTTTGGTTTTAATTTGTTCTTTGATGCTATAAACACAGTCTGACCACCTGGGCTTTTATTTTGGTACTTCCGGCAAACAGCAGTGAGCATTTGCATATTAGCTAAATATTTCGTTTCCCCAAGCACATTTACATTTAACATTGAACATTTAGATTCAGATTTAACATTTAGATTTAGATTTAACATTTAGGTTTAACATTTGATATTTAGATTTAACTGTGACATTATATTTAACATATTTCAAATATTGCTGTAAATGTGGTAAAAAGTGACCTTAAAAAGTTCACACCACTTTTTTAAACATTGTTTGAAGTTAAATGTGGCAAAATGTTGCTGTTATTTTACATCAAATCATCAGTCAGCATACCGTTGCATGCATCTACACTCCACTTCACAGTTAACATACACTTATATTCACTTCATCTAACAGTGCTATCAGAGATGCATACTGTAAGTCTTAGTTACAATATAACACACTACTCAATCTCATGTGACTAAACAGTCAATATTTTGAGGAAATTTAATGCCGAATTGAAGATGTTATTCATTACTAAATTTAGAGAAATAATGTGACTTAGGCAGCACTTCCCCCTGTCACTGCACCTACCAACAGGTTCTCCCTTCTCCTCATCTTTGAGCCACATCAAAACATATCTCAGCATTTACTGCCTCAGTGATCCTGCACATTATTCAGGACACGTCATAAATTAGACAGGACAGCAAGGGACATTTAAACACTAAACAGAAAGGTTTCCATTCTATAACAATGCCTTTGTGAGGACAAGACGGGTTGCTGTACTCACCCCCTCCTGCTGCAGTACTGAAGACGCAAAGATTTCCAAGGGTGACTATATATGTGTTAGCACAATGTCATTTCCCCTGTGCCGTGTGTGTGTGTGTGTGTGTGTGTGTGTGTGTGTGTGTGTGTGTATGTGTGTTATTACAGCAGTTTACAGCCTGATGGATGGACTTTTGGAACATCCTGATATGAGTTTCATTCCAGAGCAAGTGTCATTACTTTATCACGTGTACATTCCATTTACAGCTATAGACTGTTTCAACACTCTAAATGTGTTTTCTGTCAGAATGTTTTTAACCCAGTAGCTGACAGGAATAACCCTAACCCCTAACCCTAGAAGTAACAGATAGGCTACCAAAGCTGTTGCCCTAGTAACACAACATAAAAGATTCCATATACAAATACTGTACCTCAAGTAGAGTATAATTTATCTGAAAAAGTATAAATATACAGTATATACAGTATTGATCTGTTAACATGAAAAAGTTATTCTGATAATATAAGGCAATTATAATTAAATTACAAGCAAACCAGGACACACAAGCTTTAAGACAGCATAGGGATGGAGTTCATACCAAGTCAGGCTCCCTTTAATACCTGCTGTTTGTTTCCTTCTCTCCAAATGGCTCCCCATTCATTTCACTAATAGTTACTCACCAGACAGATATACTGAAAAAGCTCCTCAGGCTTCTGTGGTGGATGTTCTACTACATCCTGTTGGATTTGCAGTGTGCAAGCCTGCATGATTTTCTGACTATTCTGACCCACAGTCCTCTGCGCAGCAGACATTACATCAACTGACCCACAGATGACATCTTGACAGCTCATTTACAGCTGTTTAACGTGAATCGCAGTGGCGGATGACAGCGCATTCAAGTAACCAGTGACCAGTCGAACAGTATAAATGGGAATATTAATTGTTTAAGTGAACAAAATAATCATAAATATTACAAACTATAAGAATAACAATAAAGAGAACTGCAGATGCAATTTCCAGTCCAGTTGCCTACGATATAGCACTTACGATTACCATGACCTGGATGACTGAGAATCTTCACCGACACGAATGCACAGTCTTTTTTTTCTTTCTTTCTTTTTTTTTGTCCCCAGCATGTCACATGACCTGCACCTCTGACTGTGGCCACTATTCCAAAGTCACTGCACAGCTCAGTGTTCTTAGGAAGTGGGATTCCTTTGGTTCCCAGTATTTTGTTTCTGTCAAGCACGTCTTTGAAAGCTAAAATGGCTACGGCTCCATGGCTGCAATACAGCATTAGTACTGTTAGTTACACCCGTGTTTGGCAAGTCAAAGGGCCTTTCCAAAACTGGACCCTACCCACTCTTATTCTGTGGTGGAATCCATCTCCGTCTGTAGTCACCTTCACAGTTGAGTGAAGCAATCTTCATTAAGATGTAGGGAATAAATACAGCAGCAAGCTTTGGGACAAACTTCCCTCTCTGCAGCCTCAAGAGGAACTGTATTAACTTTGGTACCATGGAGAGAAATAAAACTTTCTCCCATTTTATGTTCTTCATATGTATTTGTAGCTTACTTGTTTACTTGCTGTCCTTTTCCTTTACTTCTGTCCTTGGCAGCATGTTGTACCTCTCCCCATGAAATGTTCATGACTCCTCCACCTCCAGTGTCACGGTTCTCCACCAGGTGGTTTTGGGCCTCCTAGGTTGTCTTTTGCCTGGTGGTGTCCACCGTAAGGCGACTCTCATGATCCAGCCCTGTTCCATCCATCTCAGCACTTGACCTAGCCATTTCAGATGTGATTTACTTGGTGATGCTCCGGCTACCTGTTTTCTTGCACAGTTGAAGGTTGGCTGGCATATTCGTCTGAGGCATCCATTGTGAAAGACTTCCATTCTCATCATGTCTGTTTTGACCATGTGCCAATTCTCCAAACTGTACAGTGGAGAGACTTGACATTGCTGTTATACAAGAGCATCTTGGTTTTAGGCTACTGTATATTGCTTGGATCTCCAGACCGACCAGAGTTAGGAGAAGGCAACATGAGCTTTTCCCAGCCTTGCCTTAATGTCTTTTTGGTCCCTCCGTCCTTACTGATGAGGCTGCCCAGTCCTCTACAGACTCAAATGGTTCCCCATTCACAAGATTGGGTGCTGTGGGGGTGGTGTTTATACATATCATTTTTGTTTTAGAGGTGTTGATGTTGAGTCCAACCTGTCTGGCAAGGTTGTTGAACCTGTCTTTTTTAGCCTGCATGTTGGGGTGGTTGGTTGAAAGGAGAGCGAGATTGTTGGCGAAGTCGAGATCTTCCAACTGGGAGAATAGGGTCCACTGGGTGCTTCTGGGTTTGACTGCAGTAGTGTTGGTTGTGATGTAGTCCATGGTTAGAGGGAAGAGGGTAGGAGAGATGATCCACCCCTGTCCCGCTCCAAACTAAACGGGAAACCACTCAGAAAGGGTATTACCCATGGTGACATTGCACTCTCTTCCAGAGAGTGTTTCGGTGTACACTGTCAATGTCCTTGTAGCACTTAAATTTAATCTTTATGTGCTGCTATTGATTTGAAATTTTTGTATATCTTTTTATCATTAGAAATACACATAAATCAATAAACTGATGAATAAATAAATAAACTAGAAAAGCACTTGGAGAGCGCAGACCTCTGCCAAGCAGCTGGGATTTCCCGCCATTTTATTATTTTATCCACTTTGCTTCAACTGATCACCACCAAAATTTTATCATCTGTTCCTTGTCCCATTATCAACCTTTCCTGAAATTTTCATCAAAATCCTTTCACAACTTTTTGAGTTATTTTGCAGACAAACAAACAGACAAACGCCAGCGAAAACATAACCTCCTTGGCGGAGGTAATAAATAAATAAATAAATAAATACATAAACAAAAATAAAACTTGCTCCTATGCTTCTTTGATGGCATTTCTTTTTTTCTTTTCTGTCTTCTTTGTATACATCTTCTTGCTTTTCACTCTGTTTATAAGCTGCTTGGTTTTTGTAACTATCCCTGTAAATATATAACACTACAATCAAATGTACATGACTGTTCTCTAGAAACTAGTGGAGAGTATAGTATTTCATCCCAAATACAATGTAACATGTTACATCTGTGTGACAGTAGGCATATAAATGTCTATCATAGCTTGAGATCATGTTTGTAGGGTGAGTCACAGAACTTTATTTGTATAGACCGTCTTTCATGACAAACAGTACAGCGTTGCACATGGTCACTAAGGCATCAATGCAGACTTGCTGTTGAAGTATTTTATAATGCGCTCCTCTTCCCCACTAGTTGATTTGGGACAGCACTCAAAGTGGCAGACCATCCACATTAATGCGGAAACAGAGTGAAGGTGGGTAGGGAGAGGGTGTAGGGGTGGTTTGGAAAAGGCCCAAAATCTCAGTGGATCGAGTTGATTGACCAAGTTGCCACCTACCTGCTCTGTACCTCACTCATTTTATGGTATTTGAGGATTATGGCAAGGAAAGGAATATGAATAACTTACTGGGTAATCGAGGAATGGACACATACTCTGACTTTATGAAAACTTTAGAGGTACGTTGTCGACACTTTTTTCCATCTGTCTTTACCTGGCCAGTAGAGCTGAATGAATTACGTTGCTTGAGGTCTCAGTAAAATGAACTGAACAAATGAATTGTAGAGAATCTAACTGAGCTAATGATGTGTAGCATCTCCATATTGACATAAGTTAAAACGTTTATATTTCCAGTGGGTAGCCAACAACCTGGTTTTATACATCCAAAGAACTTCTATAAAAATGAACTGCTTTTTACTTTAATTGTGATTTTTAGCCAATCACAATTGAGGGAGCGGGGCCGAGATGTACAGGTGTCCCCAGGTAATGTGTACCTACAGAAACAGCAAGCTCCGCATCCTTGGCGACCGCTCCACCCAAAACGCCGTCTTATCAACGTGAAAAAAATATTTTTTCCAGCGGATGTCTTAGTTGCAACATGATTGAGCTAACTGGAGTAGTTTCATGTCGTATCCGACAACAGGAGGCTATATATATATATATATATATATATATATATACAGTACAGGCCAAAAGTTTGGACACACCTTCTCATTCAATGCGTTTTCTTTATTTTCATGACTATTTACATTGTAGATTCTCACTGAAGGCATCAAAACTATGAATGAACACATGTGGAGTTATGTACTTAACAAAAAAAGGTGAAATAACTGAAAACATGTTTTATATTCTAGTTTCTTCAAAATAGCCACCCTTTGCTCTGATTACTGCTTTGCACACTCTTGGCATTCTCTCCATGAGCTTCAAGAGGTAGTCACCTGAAATGGTTTCCACTTCACAGGTGTGCCTTATCAGGGTTAATTAGTGGAATTTCTTGCTTTATCAATGGGGTTGGGACCATCAGTTGTGTTGTGCAGAAGTCAGGTTAATACACAGCCGACAGCCCTATTGGACAACTGTTAAAATTCATATTATGGCAAGAACCAATCAGCTAACTAAAGAAAAACGAGTGGCCATCATTACTTTAAGAAATGAAGGTCAGTCAGTCCGGAAAATTGCAAAAACTTTAAATGTGTCCCCAAGTGGAGTCGTAAAAACCATCAAGCGCTACAACGAAACTGGCACACATGAGGACCGACCCAGGAAAGGAAGACCAAGAGTCACCTCTGCTTCTGAGGATAAGTTCATCCAAGTCACCAGCCTCAGAAATCGCAAGTTAACAGCAGCTCAGATCAGAGACCAGATGAATGCCACACAGAGTTCTAGCAGCAGACCCATCTCTAGAACAACTGTTAAGAGGAGACTGCGCCAATCAGGCCTTCATGGTCAAATAGCTGCTAGGAAACCACTGCTAAGGAGAGGCAACAAGCAGAAGAGATTTGTTTGGGCCAAGAAACACAAGGAATGGACATTAGACCAGTGGAAATCTGTGCTTTGGTCTGATGAGTCCAAATTTGAGATCTTTGGTTCCAACCGCCGTGTCTTTGTGAGACGCAGAAAAGGTGAACGGATGGATTCCACATGCCTGGTTCCCACTGTGAAGCATGGAGGAGGAGGTGTGATGGTGTGGGGGTGTTTTGTTGGTGACACTGTTGGGGATTTATTCAAAATTGAAGGCACACTGAATCATCATGGCTACGACAGCATCCTGCAGCGACATGCCATCCCATCCGGTTTGCGTTTAGTTGGACGATCATTTATTTTTCAACAGGACAATGACCCCAAACATACCTCCAGGCTGTGTAAGGGCTATTTGACCAAGAAGGAGAGTGATGGAGCGCTGCGGCAGATGACCTTGCCTCCACAGTCACCGGACCTGAACCCAATCGAGATGGTTTGGGGTGAGCTGGACCGCAGAGTGAAGGCAAAGGGGCCAACAAGTGCTAAACACCTCTGGGAACTCCTTCAAGACTGTTGGAAAACCATTTCAGGTGACTACCTCTTGAAGCTCATGGAGAGAATGCCAAGAGTGTGCAAAGCAGTAATCAGAGCAAAGGGTGGCTATTTTGAAGAAACTAGAATATAAAACATGTTTTCAGTTATTTCACCTTTTTTTTTTAAGTACATAACTCCACATGTGTTCATTCATAGTTTTGATGCCTTCAGTGAGAATCTACAATGTAAATAGTCATGAAAATAAAGAAAACGCATTGAATGAGAAGGTGTGTCCAAACTTTTGGCCTGTACTGTATATATATATATATATAGCTAAACTCTGCCGGTTTTCTACCTGGAAGTATTTGTAAACAACAAGGCGATTCCCTGGGGGGCAGTGCCTCCAGAGGTATAGGAAGAAAAAAAAATCCTTTTTTTTTTTTTTCTTTTTTTTTTACCGATGGATTTCCAGATTGGTTAGTTAGTAGTAAGAAATGTTTGATGTGACATGATCAAGTGGTAGGCTACAAACACATCATATGTATTAGTGACATGAAGGTTTTGGCTACAGTGTGCTGATTTACTGTGATTATAATCTCTCAAGACAGATTCTGCAATCTACATTGTAGAATCTGTCGGCAGCCCTGTGTGAAAGACGACTGGGGGGGGGGGCTTTGAGTCTGAACGATGCTGCGCTTTAGCCAATCACAATGGAGGGGGCGTGGCCAAGACGTGCAGGTGTCCCCAGGAAATGTGTACCTACAGAAACAGCAAGCTCCAGTAATGCCGTCTCGTCAACGTGAAAAAAATTTTTTTTTCCAGCGGATGTCTTAGTTACAACATGGTTGAGCTAACTGGAGTAGTTTCATGTCGTATCCGGCAACGGGAGGCTTTTAACAGATGACGTCTTGATGTTAGCTTTGCTAACTGTCCCTGTCAGCTGCAGCCACTGCTGCTTTCTAGACATCGTGATTTCCCATAACTGAATAAATACCACACATAGCAACACAAAACTGCTTTGCTAGCTCAATCATGTTGTAACTAAGATATTCACTGGAAAAAATATTTTATTCACGGACCGTTTATTGAGTTAGTACCTTATTTTTATACAGTCTATGGTTATAGACAACGTTAACGGCTAACGTTAACAGTTAACGGTTAGCCCAGCTAATCTACGATAACCATATTAATTATGTGCACACAGAAATAGTAACGCTTGTTCAGTCATTGTGTTTATAGACTTAACAAACATCAGATTAGTCTACACGGTGATATAGTGACGTGAAAAATGTGATAAATATAGCTAAACTCTGCTGGTTTTCTACCCGAAGTATTTGTAAACAACATAGTGATTCCCTGGGGGCACCGCCGGAAGTGAAGGGCGTGAGGCCCCTTCACTTCCGGTTAGTCGAAAAACTCTGGGCTGTGCCTCCAGAGGTAAAGGAAGAAATTTTTTTTTTTTACCGATGGATTTCCAGATTGCTGTGATTACAAATAAAAAGTAACTTGGTTGGCTGTGATGAGTATGAGCATAATAATTATAAGAATGACATGATGATGCATTCATTCAATAAGCAGCAGAGAGAAGACAAGGTCAAAGCCATATTCAAACTCACAGTGACACTATTGTGTGATATCACATACTTATATACACAAGCTTTTAACCATGGGCTCGTAACAGTGGTTTGCAGAGCTGTCCTGTATACAGTGTGTGCACTAACAGAACAAGAGAAAAGAAACAACATTTTATCACAGGTGCATGACTAGTGCTATACATATAATTCTGATCACTGAGAACTTGGTAAAAATGTTTCACAAATTGCATGAACTTTGTAGATTTAAAAAAATATTTTTAAAAAAGTTATGGAAAAATGTTCACAAAACTGTATTTACAATTAACAAATATATACTTAAAATTGTGTTACAAATTTTACATTATTTTTGAGCGCTCTTCTCAGGTCATTTCTTTGGTTTTTATCGGTCTTTTACTTTTCTTTCTCTTTTGCTAATTTTCAGGTATTTTTGTGACTTTTTACTAATTTCTTGCTGATTTCTGAGTCCTTTCTTCTTAATTTACTTGTTGCCTTCTTCCCATGTTTTAAAAGAAATCAAACCAACTTGCTCAGGTTTCAACGCATTAAGGTACTGCTGTCTGAGAGTGATGCTGCAGTGTGGGATGTGTCCGTTATTGTACATAAGGGACACGGCTAACATAATGATGTTGACAAGTTTTTGTTTGTTTGTTTTTTTGACTGTCTGACACGTTTGCTCGTCTGCTGTACATTGACAGAAAATCACAGTAAAACAGCAAAACATTTCTGAATTCATCTTTTGTAAGGGCTTTAATTGAAGGGATTGGGAGACAGAAAATATTTGCGCCTGATACTACTGTGACTGCACCTTAAAGAGGCAGTAAACATATATAATTTCAATAGCTGAAAAACTCTTTAGTCACCCACAAATCAGGCCTTCACACACAATCTGTCCCATCATATTCAGTACAGGGGTCATTAAGGTCAAAAGTCATTTTCAATTATAGAACAGCAGCCAGGACTTGAGCTCAAGAACAGCTACCCTAACCAACAGGTCACCATCTTGGCCAGTCATGTTGCTTTAAAGTGTGTAAAGTGGGAGGACCTATGGGCCCAAATGTTCCAGATGTTAACATCCAAACAAATCAAATGTCTCTAGGCTTCATTTATTGGGCGGCTGTGGCTCAGGAAGTGGAGTGGTCTTCTCTCAATTAGAAATTCGGTGGTTCGATCCCAGGTGTCCTTGGGCAAGATACTGAACCCCAAATTGCTTCATTGCTTTAAGTGTATGTGACTAATAATTTCCCAACAACAAAACTGTGGCTGACTTAGCAGCAAAAAAAAAACAACAACTAAAAAGCAAAAAAGTTAATGTCAAGCCCTGAGTCTATGGGCTGTACATATATTACCAGCGGGTTACCAACTTTGTTAGACGTTGATAATTGGTTAAATTTAGGTTGAGACATCAGGTGACCAAAATTTCATATCAGGACAGCACTGAATGCCAACTTAAACTTGATTTAGAATACGGACAACAGATGACATTGATATTTTGTTGGTTTTAAGTTGTGTTGTCAAGTAACCTAAATCCAACTTCTTCCAAACATCTCATTCCAATGTCATCTTGACGTGAAATAATGACATTGAGTCATAAGGTATGGAGAACAGAACCCAACCTCTACAAAACGTCATAATGTTAACGTCCACACAAAGCAAAATTCTAATGTCATGTGACATTTAAAATATTGTCACCCTGATTTTTATTCCAACCTAAATTTAACGTCCATCTGACATAAAAGTCCAATGTCTTTCTAATGTCATATTGACGTCCAGTATTGGCTGAGTTGCTTAACCAAACAAAATGCTGCAACTGCGAACCATGTCAAAACATTTTCCCACTGAGCGTGCCTTAACTTCTGCAGAGTGACTGAGTGATCACTCACAGTGTGGGATTTTACTCTACATTTAGATTCATCATGTGTGTGGAAAATATTTTCCACTGGTGGTGAACAGGATACTCACTTCATGATACACCCTGAGTAGCCTGCGCTGGGCAAGAGCTTTGTTCAAATCACATTCACAGACAGTAGTTGTAGAAAGGTTTTTGAATATCAGCCTTCCCCTCTGATATGATGCTTTCCACATGAAGACAGAACGTGCAGTTAAGTGTAATATCCGTGCACATTTCAGCAATCAAACCATGCTTTGTAAGTAATTGTGACTAGGCTCGATGAGTCATGCTTTCTGAAGCTTTGCCACCCTAACAAAAATAACCTTATAAAGGAATCACTGAAGACATAGATTATCATGCATGTGTTTGTTAGTGTGTAAAAATACGGAAAATGAAATGACAGATCTGGTATCTGTGTCTAATATCTGTATCAGTGGATGACATAATCCTGACAGTGTGTTAGTAGCCAGTGCATTTGCAGTACAAACATGGTGTGCTGCTCTCTGTCTGCCTAACAACTGCACTGCAGTGCCAGATTATGTAACTGTCCTGTCTGTTTATGTGTGTGCGTGATGTGTGTATGTGTCTGGTAAAGCCTAGAAATTGCGCAACAGAAATGATGCAACAGAATGAGCATTCTGGCAGCAATATCCTGTTACCATGCAATGAATGAGTTATTGCTGTAAACATACAATATTGCATACATTTTTTCCTGCATTATCTGTTGCAATCCAGCAAAGTAAGCTACACTGTCTAAATAAGTCTTTGTCTAAATGCTTCCAAACCCTCCGTAAAAACAGAAATTTTTAAACTAAAATGTCATAGTCATTGGAAACATCATGTGCAACAAATACTTTCATCAAGAAAAAAAAAAACATAACAAAATATGGAAAAATACATTCTCAGTTGTTATGAGACAGTCAGGGTTCAAAACCATTCAAAATTCTGTCCTTGCATACAGACAACGGTGCATAACATTACCGTACGAAACACACAGAAATATACCCATTCTTTAGTGAGATAACATGATCCACCCTGCATTACTTTCTACAGTAAAATTCCAACTTGACGGCCCCGCCCACCACAGCATTCTGGTTGGAGCCGACTGCAGGGAGTACCAAATGAACCACAAGTTAATTATGCTGCTTTACTGAAATAAGGTGCCTTTGGTAAATTGTAAAAACAAATAAGAGTGTGAAATACTGATATTCCATCGATATCACTTTATTCTACATCTCATGTTAAAATTTGGTTAATTTGGTTGTTAAGTTTTATTTTTTTTTGTTGTTGTTTTTTTACTTTTTTTTTCCATGTTAATTTTTTTACTTTTACCTTTCAAACATCAGTGGTTACTTTATAATAATCTAATAACTAATTTATGGTGGAGGGAGGGTCATGCATTTTTCGTCACTCAGGGAAGCTCAAGCAAAAACATTTGGAGCTTTAGGAAGTGGTCACACCCAAGCAACCCCCGACTCTGATATGTAAAGAAGTCCTTAAATGACACTGTTCAGTGCTTTAACAACTACTAAATCCTAAGAGCAAAGCACTAAGCAAATGTATCATTAAATGTGAAAACGTTCCGTTTTACTCGGGTTATTACGGTAGTGGTCTTCGGTCTGCTGACCACGCCCCCTCAGTTCAGCCTGTCCATCCAGGAAAAAGAAGACTGTGACACTCGGCTCACACTTCACACTATCGACACAGTCCTCCTGTTGCTGTGACTGACCGAAGACACAACTGACAGGTGACTTGAAATAGATATTCAAACATGTTTTGGCATCATTTCATATGAATATCGTAAAATATTTCTAAGCTTCTACGAGTTGTGTCCCCAGCTAGTGGCATGCACGTCGAGAGATAAACTAACGTTACTAGCCACGTTATCTAACGTTAGCGGACATAAGTTTAGCTAACTCTAATGAACTTAACTTTAACATTAATGTAGCGTTAAAGCTTTTTGTGTTGCGCCTCGTAATTTAACTTAAACTCGACACCCGAATATGGACAAATACATTCTTAGTTGTTATGAGACAGCTAGGGTTCAAAACCATTTTACAATTCGGTCCTTGCATAAAGACAAAGGTGCATAACATTACCGTACGAAACACAGAAATATACCCACTTTAGTTAGATAACATGATCCACCCTGCATTACTTTCTTCAGTAAAATTCCAACTTGACGGCCCCGCCCACCACAGTGTATTCTGCTTGGGGCCGACTGCAGGGAGTACCAAATGAACCACAAATTAAATATGCTGCTTTATCGAAACAAGGTGCCTTTGGTAAATTGTATGTGTGCCGAATTGTTAAGTGGTTACTATCAATTATATCGGAGCGTTGCGTTTTTATTGATGGGGAATAGCAGTGTGCTTGTCAGCGAGGAAACATTAAATGGACACTCTTTTGAATGAAATTTGGAGTTCAGCCACAAACGGGACGTTAGCTATGCATGTTCCTGCATCAACTTGGCGAACAATAATCTACCGTCATCTCGATGGTCATTGTACGTCTGTACCTCTGTTTGACACTGTCGGTATGAGCCCGATGTGCCAACCAAGCTGAACAGTGGTCGGAAGAGTTTTATAAATAGATAGTGTGACATTAACGGCTGGATTCCTGACCTTGTTCTCATCATAGCGAAGCACTGCGCAGACTCAGAAGGAGGGTTCAGTGACTCTGGATGCATTAACCTGCTCCAGTTTTTAGCCTCCAGAAATGAACCCAAAGCTCCGACGGCATGGTCTGTAGGTCTCTGCATGGTCGCTACTGTGCTCAAACTATTGTTCAGTTACTATCAGGGCCACTACGTGACTAGTCATTTGAGGGTGAAAGGCATAACAATCTATGTTTATGATTCAGACATTATTTTAAATTATGTCTTATCCTATAAAAGCATGTTGGTATGCTAATGTTATGTTAATCTGAAAATTCAATTGTTATCCTTGATTTAAAAAGGTTGCAAAGGCGAGATTATCAGCTGACTGAGGAAAACTGTTCAAAATCAGGTTATAGCAGCAGCTATTGTCTGATTGAACTGGAGCGCATACTTCATGGTATGTGAAGTATCAGGGCTAACTTCCTTCTGCTGTGTTACAACATTTTGCACAACACCTGTCTCACTCAACCTATTGCCTAAAAATCCTTGTGAACATCAACCTTATTATCTTCATAACGGTTAGCAATATTTAGCAAGTTTATGACCATCCTGTACCAGGGGAGAAAAATACACATATTGCTATTTATTGCTAAGACACTGGGCCTCGTGCAGCAACGTTCTCTTAGATTTATTTTTATGTTAAGTGAAAAAAATAAGAGAATTCAACTCCAGATGCACCAAGCGTTCTTAACCATCCAAATCTACTCTTACACCCCTGTGCAAAATGATGAATCTCACTTGAACATAAGTAACCTATTAGCATAGATAACGCCCCCTAAACATTATTTGAAGGCAGGTGTTGACTCTGGCACACACTCAAGAATTGGAGAGATGTCATCAAAAAAGGCTGTTAGAAGAAGAGAGACTTCTGCAGCAGTGAAATTGATGCACTGTTAAATAAACTTAAAGTAAACATGTTTTTTTGTTTGTTTTTTAAGTATCAGCACTGGTGTTACAGGAAAATCAAAAATCCAGCAATCGCAAGATTATTTGTGATGCTGTGACTGCCCTGCCAGACTCAGCAGAGGGACGCACAGTTGCTGAACTGAAAAGAGTTATTTTAGCAGCACTAAAACAGCTAAAAGCAGTGCTCTGGGCAATCTGAAAGGGCATCATTCATCAGTCTCATCGAATAGATCTTTGTCATTTCTAAAAACATGTTCTCCGCATAAGGCCTGGATGGCCAAAGCATCTAAGAGCAGTATGCTAGCCATTCAGAAGCTGAACATAGGCAGTATCATCTAAGAGTTTTTATATTTCTGATTGGGATCAATGGATCAATAGTAATTCTTTAGCCCACAAATTTAATAACCCAATCATTAACATATGATTATCTAAATTTCATTAAATTATATTTGTGTATTTTTTTCTGTTTCTCAAATTTAAAACTTGAATTTCCTCACGTTGATCATTAATTTGTGGACTGTGAAAATTAGATCTTTTCCTCTCCACTCTTAAAACTCACCGCCCGTATTTATTTGAACACAGAGTACATGGACCTACACGGACGCAGAGCTCATTGAAATTGTCCGAATCCAGCTAAAGGTAAACACAGACGTTCATTTCTCCTTTCCGTTATGTTGTCGGATAATTATACTAACAATCCGAGCCTATCCGTGTGAAAAAAATGCACTTTTAGTGGATGTATTTTGACGTTGTCTGAGTGCCCTATTATTTAATATAGCGCACAGTCACAGGCTGCAGGCAGGTCAGCCCGAGCTTCATACTGGAGAAATGTCAAATAATGAACATCCTATCGCTCATTTAGACAAAAGTAGTTTGGAAAATAGGGCCCAGGATGAAAAAAACATTAGTTCCCCTTTAAGACTCAACTAATATAAAATGAGACTGTTCAGACTGCTGAGAATGTGAGGCAAAGATACAACACTGGATTGTGACAGAGAATTAAATCTTTGAAAATAAAATTTCAAAAAAATAATAATTTTGGACCCTGGATTCCAGCACTCTTGTGTTTCTTTTTTCGATAACAACAATTCAGTCAAAATAAATCACTAAATTCAATGTTATTGAGTGGTTATTCTAAGTCATCACCAGGTGGTTGGATTTCCTGCTTCTTTTCAGTCTGCAGAGTGTCAGTGCTGGACACCAGTCATTTTGAAGTTGTACCTGCAAGAAACATTTAGAACTTTTTTCCATTGGACAGAGTACAACCTGAGGGCAGTTTGAGAGCAATACCTGTATGGCACAAATACATTGTCATTGCCAACATACTGCCAATGCTTTGCTCCACACAGCAATGTGAAATTCCACTGATTTAACAAGAAGCATTTCCGCGTGGTTGAAGGAATATTTCACCCCCCAACAAAAATAATTTGTAAGTCAGTTACTCACCATGTCTTGCATTGAATTCCTAAAGAAAATTTCTTATAACTTCTTGCATGCCTCCACAGTGAATAAAGAATCCAAAAACAGAGAAAACTCTAAAAAAACTATAATTAAAATCATAGGGGTCCACGTTTACAACAGCAAACCTCTTGTCAAAAGATCCATTTGCAAATTCTCAAACAATTTGTGCAGCATAATCTAAGTCTCATTCATCTAGTCGTATGCTCAGTACTTCCCAAACAGATGGCCCCTTCTGATAGCAATGGAACTTAAAGTGAAACCTATGCTTGCTCCCTGAAATGCTTGACACCATTGACAAAAACAGTAATTTCACCTCACTAACACCTGATCTGCTGTGTTTGTTTGTTTCTGTTGTGTTGTATGACTTTGGTGTCTTAAAGGATTAGTTGACATTCACTAAAGTCACACAATAACACAAACAAAATAACTGATCAAGGCAGTGGTAGACCAGCAGTTCCTGTGTTCAATGAGGTAAAATTATTGTTGTTGTTTTTTTTTGTTGTTTTTTTTCAATGGAGTCTGGCTTTGAAGAGAGCAAAGAAAAGTTTCACTCTCAGTTCAGTTCCCCTGGAATGTCAGTTTGGGAAGTACTGAGCATATGACTGGATAAATGAGACTTCGATTATGCTGCATGAGTTTTTTGAAAGTTTGTAAACCGATGTTTTGATATAGTTTTGCTGTAGTTAAACGCGGTCCGAGTATGACTTCAATTCATCAAGAATTTTCTCTGGGTTTTGGATTCTTTGTTCACTTAAAGCATGCATGAAAAAAGTTTTCTCCATGTATTAAATGTAACAGGGGGTGAGTACTTGATACACAAATGGTCATTTGGGGGAGTGAAGTACTCCATGAAGGGGCGTGGTACAGTTTTGGGATTATTTCATGCAGTTTAAAACAAAGGAATGGTTTAATAATTTAAATAAAGTGTTTTGTGGTAGGTAAATGGTTTTAAGTCTTAAGTAACCTGTATTTTTCTCTTTACAGGAGGCCAGGGATCAGTTAACTGTGGAGGTCTTCCTAAGATGTTGCCTCATCACCTCAAGCAGATAAGAGTCCTCATGCTCAACGACAAGGAGAATTTAGAGAGGACCCTGTTCAGACTTGAACAAGGTGATGCTTTTTTTAAACAAGCGCACTTTCAGTGTTACACTGTACTTAATGCCTGAATTTATCAGGTAGGCTGCTCAAACTTTGCAAATTATTTAGTTAAGTGTAGTTTATTTAGTTCATTTAAAGGACAGCGTCCAATGACATTGATCATTAACAAGAAATGAAAACACGGTTGCGCCAGATTTAGTGAGACGCTAATTTCCATTTGTAGTTCTACACTTAACAGGCTGACACATTACATACATTACAGAACACAAGAAAGGCATATGCCCCACACAACAAAGGACAGTAGGCACAAGTTACTAGTTCAAACAGTACGTACTGTGCAATACAGAAGTCAGTATGAGATACACAGTAACTACATTTTAAATGACCAATGCAAATTTCTTGCACTAGAAAAACAGTAACTACAAATTGCACAGTCATAAATACAATATGAGGTACGCAATAATTAGTTGTTGACCAAGTTACCAGGGCAGATTCCTTACACTAGAAAAACAGTAGGTGCACCAACAGCTGACGCTGCTCCGGTGTGAATGTTGTGAGTGCTGGCTAGTGAAATATCTTGGCCCTGACTATTTACTGGAGTTTACCAGCCTGCTGTTCATGTGGCATTTGAAGATAATTACAAGCACAGCCGTTCTCAGCTTTCAATGTCCACTAGTCCAGCACTAACATTTTTGTCATGTTTATGTCATCAACAAAAATGAAACATGGTCTTAGTTTTTATTATCAAGATCTATTTTTGTATTGTCATCATCTCATTTTTGACATGGATAAATGGTCATTGACAAAAAAAAAAAAAAAAACATCATCATAGTTTTAGTCAACAAAATTAACACTGAAGCACAGAGTGGTTGACAGTATCGGGTTGACAATATAGAAGGCCTGACAAAGATCCAAGAAAACAGCCTCTACGATTCCTCCCTTGTCAAGACTGGCCTTCATTACCTCCAGGATCTTTAGGATTACCTGAGAGTCCCCGACTTCTATCAGTCACCCTCTGCACATATGCAAGTGCAATAGATGACTTATTTGATTAACTATCCATTCATGATAATTCAGAACTGCTTATTCTGGGTGATGTGAACATTAACATCTTAACTAACACTTTTGATAATTAAAAAAAAAAATTATGCATTTAATTCAATCTTGTGCAGCTTATTTCCACCCCTACTCGACCAGATCCAAAAAAATGCAGAAAAGGCCACACTTTTAGATATTATATTAACCAATAGACCCCAGCATTATAAATCCAGTGGTGTTTTTCCACTTGACTTATATGACCACTGCCTAACAGCATGCATCCATAACACAAAATTACAAAGATCAAAACCATGTATCACTGTCAAAATAAATTGCCAACAATTTTCTGAACAAGCATTTTTGATGGATCTGTACAATAGTGATATTGCATTTACCATGGCAATTCCTGATCCAAATTTGGTTTTAGATCATTTCATAAAACCGTTTAACTCCATTGCAGTTAAGCATGCAACTTTTAAGAAATTAAGAGTCAAAAACAGGAACAATCCTTGGTTTTCTCCTGAAATTGCTGATATTTTACATGAAAGGGATGCTGCCTGGTGCAGAGTGTTTTTTTCTAAATAAATTGCTGACAAGCAGAATTTTCGGCATCAAATGCTTGTTTCCCTCCAACTGTTTTTGAACACAGTGCTGTGAGCACACCTTGCTGGGCAAACAAGTGTGGCACTCTGATCTTTTTCTTAAAGCATTGTACAAATCTTGATATGTTCAATACTCTTTGTTCTATTGATCAAAAATGTCTGCTGGGGTTGATCAGTTAGCAGCTCCATTATTAATTGAATTATTAACTTAGATTTTTAACCTGACTTTAGAAATTGAACGCACCCCTGACATTTGGAAGTCAGCCTACATCCTACCTTTGTATAAGGGTGGTCAGTCAAATGACCTAAATAATCATAGACCAAGGTCCAAGCTATCTTGAATGATGTTGCAAGTGCATTAGATAACTGTGGATCATAACATTTTTTTAAACAACCTGAATCTATTGGATTTGATATAAAAATCATGTAATTGTTTTTTCAAATGATCTCAGTGGTAGAACACAAGCTGTTGTGGCTGATGGATATCAGTCTGGCTTTATGAGTGTCAACAAAGGCGTGCCACAGGTTTTATTCTAAGACCACTTTTATTCACAATTTTTATTAATGATTTGGGTGTTAAAGTTAGAAACAGAACAGTTAATCTGTATGTGGACAATAACTTTCATCTTGAATTTCTGTGCTCTACAGCAAACCAAATGCATACTGTTCTCTAGAAATAGACAAACAGTTCAACTGAAGTTCGATGACAAGTTGTGTTTTAAAACACATATTAATGAATTGCCCAAGTCCTTAAAAGCAAAACTGTCTTTTTTTAATCAATAAAATTAAGGCATGTATGACCCAGAGTTCTAGAGAGCAAATAGTTCAGGCAACCTTTTATCAGTTACTGACTTTGGTGATATAATTTATATGCACTCTCCTGCCTCTACTCTTATGCCTCTTGATACAGTGTATCATTCCGCCCTTATAATAGGCGATGGCTTTAGAACGCATCATTGTTTATTGTATGAGAAAGCTGGATGGCAGTTGTTGGCAGTGAGAAGAACAACAACATTGCATACCGTTTATTTACAAAGCACCTATTGGCAAACTACCCGGGTATCTCACATGTCTTTTAAACTACAGAACAATTTCACACTACACAAGATCCCAGGACTAGTTGGTTCTAGAAAATCATCATGTTAATACTGAGACCAGGAAACTTGCTCTTAGCTACTATGTGCCACACAAGTGGAATAATCTATCGAAGGTCTGCTCTCGCCCAATCAGCGTTTTCGTACAAGGCTATCAAACAGTGGAATAGGCTCCCCAACAATCTGAAAAATATGTGTGTGTTGGCTGCAGGAGAAGTAGCTAGTCGCTCTGGAGGGAGAAGTGTACCATCTGACATTTACAGCAGAACCTGATAGGGATTTTGTAGGCTGGCAGTATAACTGGACTATATATAGACAAACCTTTCATGATCCAGGCTCTGAAGACCAGAAAGTCTGACATTGTTTTGGCTTCTATCGCTTATTGACTGTTTCTGTAAAGTATTCCTCTTGTTTATTCCACAGCTGCAGAACAGTCTGCTTGTGTATGATAGAGTTTGTCCTGAAATTATGTTATTATATCATAGAAGGGCGGTATGGATAGAGGTGCAAGCAAATATCCAGGCTCATAGTAAGAGGGTTTTTAAGCCTCCGCGCGGCAATAGTCATGGCCGGAGGCATTACTTTTTCGGATTGTCTGTCTGTCTGTTCCATTCTTGTGAACGCGATACCTCAAGAATGCCTAGAGGGATTTTCTTCAAATTTAGCACTAACATCTACTTTGAGTCAGGGATGAACTGATTAGAATTTGGTGATCAAAGGTTAAGGCCAATGTGACCTAACATCTGTCTCATTTCGGGAAGGCAATGAAATTGACACCATAATATTCTCCAAAAATATTTTTTTGCGGCATTACTCAACATCATATCTCATGAACTGAATGTGAGACATTTGGTCAGATACTAAATTTGTGACACTAATCTTAGGTGTCCACCTTTAAATTTTGCTGCCAGGGGGAAGGTGTGTAAAGCATCCATGATTTCACAGACATGGCTGTAAACTGTAAGTGCAACTTGATGAGTTTGTGGAGACATACAACCATGAGGCAGTAATTCTAGTTTTTCAATGAAATTGAAACATTCAGCAACATAAATCACACAGAAAGTAATGGCACAATCATAAGCATTTAAACATAGCAGTTTCATGAATTCATAAATGCCACGTGATGAAATAAAGCATTTCAATAAAACACTTGTGTCACTTCAGGTTTTGAGCTCCAGTTCCGTCTTGGTCCGAGCCTTCAGGGAAGGAGGGTTTTGGTGCACACCAACTATCCTCTTGAAGGACAGCAGTTTGAGCGAAACAACTTCCGTGTTTTGGCATGGAGCTACCCAACAGGAAGGGAGGATGACTCTGATAAATACTGCTGTGTGGACCTCAAGATTGCTGGGTCCTATCAGTACTACTTTGGATATGGGTATGACCCTCAGGATTTCCCACATTTGAGAATGTACAGTTGTACACTATCATTAAATTGCCCTTATTCGAGCTGAGGGAGTAAAAGCTAGCTCCAATAAGATGACATCAAAAGGCAAATAAGCACCAATACAACACTCTGTTTCTGCTCAGTCACTCTTTGATACTAGTTAGTACTAGGGTTGCAACAGTGCTATAACCATCTCAGAAAATACCACGGTTTCACAGTAGGGCTGGGCGGTATACCGGTTCGTACCGAAAACCGGTATTTATTTTTGTTATGATATGAATTTTTCATATACCGCAATACTGGTGAATAGCCCAAACAACGTCCAGAACGTGCGCGGCAGGAAAGTGTTTCAGCGGGGACCCATTTCACCGCTGCACACCACAGGCACGCTTGAGCGGGTGTGAGTGAGAGCATAGAAAAGTTTAGAGGCGAGAATGGCTGCCGGAGAGAGTCCTGAAAGAAACCTGTGTTTCCCCTGTATGCATCTAGCAGCGGCGTACCGCCGTTTACAGTTCTCCTCTGCCCTCTGTATTGCGCACGGTGGAGTTTTGCCCCGATGTGCACACACACACACACACACACACACACACACAGACACACAGACAAAGCGCACACACACAGGTGAGCACACTAGAGCACGGCTCGGACCGCATTTTCCTGACCGAAGACGACCCGTCCCGAGTCCGAGACAATCACGGCCGGGCTCCACCGGACACGTCTGCAGCGCGAGTCCCGTAGCAGCTCGCCCCTCTGTTAATCAATTACAGCGGCTCCACCGGCAGCGGGAGCGGCGCGACAACTCTGTATTTTACGCGGCTCTTCTATTTTTGTCGCGCTACGCTCCCCTACGCGACCCTCCAGCAGATAAAAACTACATGAAATAGTGTACTAAATGAGCACAGTGTGTTTTTAAATGAATAAACCATTATCAGAGGTGATAGTGATGATTTTATTTTCATGCATTTACCCATGTTTATCTGTGACATTGTGTAAATGTCCGTGGCGGACATTTGAAAGCGAGTAGATGACAAACAGTACAGTAAACTTGTAGATAACTCAAATATATGTAATAACTTAGGTGGAAAATGCGTTAACATTTCATGCAGCCTACATGCAGCCTCTCAGCTCGGCTTCTCTACGTGTCGCTTCAGTACGCGGTCAGTGGAGCCCAAATGAATGGAGCGGAGCGTGTGTTGCTTTCAGGCGTTGTCAGGTAAATAACAAATTCAGGCACTTGAATAGGCCATAGCACAACACAGCAGCATGTCAAGTTGGCCGAACCTGAGCAAAATACAGTGAAATCGATATGATTTTTTCTTAAAACCGTGATATGAACATTTTGTCATACCGCCCAGGCCTATTTCACAGTGTCACAGTTTATGGTGTAACACAATTATGACAGTTTTTATCAGTTACAGCAACCCTTAAAAAATGAAAAGAGAAGGTATTGTTTTAATTGAACAAACACCTTATTATAATTGAAACTTTAAACAATGTTTGATGGAAGTGTGTGTAAAAAGTCAGACAGGCAGTGGAGGGGAAAGAAGATGTGCACCCACAGATGAGATTCTCTGTTTGGGTGCTTTTTCAATACCATAGATGAGAAATTGTTCATGGTATGATAACCATCAATTTTCATACTACTGTATACTGGTTTCACTGTACACTGCTGCAGCCCTAGTCAGTTCACTTGTTAACAGGATCTGAGAAATACTTCCTCACCTCCACTTTGTGCAGTACTTTACTACATTTATATTGTCACATAGAGACACAGAGCGGTCAGCAGGAGGATACATTGTGGTCGACCCAGTCCTGCGTGTTGGAGAAGACAATCACATCCTCCCGCTAGACTGCATCACCATCCAGACCTACCTGTCCAAATGTCTTGGACACTTGGATGACTGGCCAGATCGACTGAGAGTAGCAAAGGAGTCAGGTATGTGTGTGTGTATTTTCTTTCTTTTTTTTGTGTGTGGAAATATGTTAGTGCCATGCAGGTGGGGAGAGGGGCATTTCATCAGAGGTCTGTCCTCATGCGCGACCGATGCTTGCGGCACCCTCTGTAGACACTGGCAAATTTAGCATGACAGTGCAGCCTCTAGCCTCGTCCCTGATCTATAAACCAGGTAGACGAAGGTGTATGTACAATCAAGAGTTTCTGTGAGACGTTTCTGCAGTCTGAGACAGAGTGCGTTAGGTCTACTTAGCAAGCTAGGTTTGCTATTATCAGGCTACCACGGATGGGACCAGGACCCAACCTACAGCCATCCCGATGAGGAGGATTCGCCGGCACTGTGACAGGATGCGGAAGCATGGGAGGATTAAGGATGGATATAAGGCAGCCCAGCTACCCCACATTGGCAGCTCAGATCATCTGGCTGTGCTGCTGATGCCTTCCTACAGAGCCAAAGTGAGAGGATAGCTAGCTGCATGGAAGCAGATCAGAATGTGGCCACAATAGGCTATCCCAGCCCTACAGGACCGCTTCGAATGCACACAGTGGAGTACTTCAAAGATACTGCTACATATGGGGGCTTCATAGACTGAGATGAATACACAGAGGAAGTGATGGGATTCATCACTAAATGCATGGATGCAGCCTTCAGATTGGATGATGCTGCAGCATACAGGGTGGCAAGACACAATTTGAACAGGGGCATCAGAGAGGTAATTAAAAAAAAAAACAGTATGGAAGGAATCTGGCGAGTCACATCATGGACAACAAGGACATGAGGCGTCTGTGACCACCAACAACAGTAGGGTACTTAGGATGATACGTTCATCTACTGATCAGGTTCCTCAGCTGTCTGTTGAGAGTGTTAGAAGGGCCTTTTCTAGGGTAAACCCTCGGAACGCTGCTGGATCAGACAATGTCCCAGGCCGTGTTCTGAAAGGATGTGCAGACCAACTGAAGGATGTCTTCACTGACATCTTGAACTCTTTTCTCTGCCCTCCTGCTTTAAAGGGATAGTTCAACATTTTGGCAAATTCGCCTATTGCCGTAATCCCTATACTCATATGAGTAGGTACATTACCTTTAATTGTCAGTGCGTGCTGTTCTGAGATCGGTGGGGCAGAGCTGGCCGCTGAAATGGAGGTGAGCGGTACAGGTCCCTCTCTCTCTCAAAACTAATCAAATACACCATCAAATGACTCCAAAACGCTCTAGTGGACAACACATGGCTTGCGCATTCCCCACGCTATGAAATAATAATGTATAATTAAGTAACATTACGACACATGAAGCAAATACTCAGAACTACTTTCTTGAGTAAACCACTGGGCGGAGTGACACAGTGCGCAGCTGAGACAGTGCCGTTGTTATTGCTTGTAGCCATTTGCGGTATCGTCAGCTGGACACACCAGAAGGTCTGAGGAAAGTTTACAAGTGTTTTTGTAAATCATGGTTTACACATGCATTATAAAAGGTTGCAGTAATAAGCCAAAGACATGGAGCAAAGTGAAGTTTCATGTAGTTCCAACCAGTAATACGAACAGGATGAAACAATGGCTATTTGTGCTGGACATTGACCCCAACACGCCTGTGGAAACGGTCCGGAAAATATTTGTGTGCTCCTGGCATTTTTTACCGGAGGACTACGCTGAAAGGATGGAGCGCAGAAGCTCAGGAATGGTTCAGACGCTTTTCTTGAAAGATACTGTCACACCATCTGTCAGCATCACTAAACGAGCAGACGTGGTAAGTAATCGTTGTGTATTTTGCTCAGCAATCTCTCTGCTGTAACGTTACCTCCATGTTGAGTAACATTAGCCTACAACCGAGGCATGGTAAATAAGGCTAAAATGCAAATGTTGTTGTGGTTATGTTATGGATAAGTGCTTGTCCAGAGCATATAGTGAAGTGACTGGCATTACTTCTCATTGTTGGGAATAAACAGACTGCTAGGGAACATTTTATGTTGTTGTTCCTTCAGGAGTTGTGGTAATTTATGAGTGTGGAGTTAGCATTATTTTGAGGCGTACTCTATATTTATATTGCACAGGTGTACCTAATAAAGTGGCCAGTAAGCTCCACATTTACACCACCGGTTCTGGGTTTCCCCTCAGCCCCTGGTTGCTTGGCAGCCTCAACCTCTCTTCTTGCTCTCTCTTCTTCAAAAACCTGTAACTCTTCCTCTGTATATTCTGGCTTCTTCTCAACAAACTTGTTGTTTTGATGACGGGAGTAACTGCACTAAACATACGCTGTTTGAAATCACTCCGCCCAGCAAGTACTGTATGTCTGGAATGTAGTTCCGGCTCTACGTTTGGCTTCAAAACAACTCTGTCTCGTAATATTACATTATTATTTCATAGCGTGGTGAATGTGTAAGATACAAGTTGTCCACAAGAGCGTTTTGGAGTCATTTGATGGTGTATTTGATTAGTTTTGAGGGAGAGAGGGACCTGTACCATTCACCTCCATTTCAGCGGGCAGCTCTGCCCCACCGATCTCAGAACAGCACACACTGACAATTAATGGTAATGTACCTACTAGGGCTGTCAACAAATATTCTAAATTCGAATTTAAATTCGAATTTGAAAAAACAATGGACCTTCGTATGTGAAAATTGATATTCGATTGTGGAGAAAAAAAAAACACCACCGCAGCTGTCCTCTTTGCGAGTGGGCGTTGGCATCAGACGCGCATTTCTCCAGCCTGGTCGACAAGCGGTTCTGCTCCCAGCTGTTGTCTCCGTCACCCGGCTTGACACATTCGCTCGCGGCTCGCGCAGAAAATAGACCAGACGCTGAAACGATCGCTGCAGGGAGCGAGCCGGTCACAGTCCGGTGCTTCGAGGCTATTCCCAGCGCTTCCGTGGGCGGTGTGGCCACGGGTCAGAGAGGGGGGGCGAGCGAGAGGTCCGCGGTCGTTTATAACGTAAAGTTATAGATAATTGTTTTATGTGTTTCAATGTGTAGGTATATAAATGTTTTCAAAGACGTTTATGTTGAAATAAAAATACCTACAAGTAGTTATGTTTCCTTGTATTAATACATATACAAGTATGTTTCCTTGTATTAGTTTGCCCTCTTGTGGACATAATGGGGAAAAAAAAATATTGGAATGGTTCGAACCTATGAGTTATTTTTAGAAGGAATATTCGAACGTCATTTTTGAGCAATTTTGACAGCCCTAGTACCTACTCATATGACTATAGGGATTACGGCAATAGGCGAATTTGCCAAAATGTCGAACTATCTCTTTAAGAGAGCCACCATTGTCCCTCTACCCAAAAAAGCCAACACTGACTGTCTAAATGACTATCGCCTTGTAGCCCTCACCCCAGTAGCAATTAAGTGCTTTGAGCGGCTTGTCATGGAGCACATTAAATCACGAGTCCCTGACAGCTAAGACTCTCTGCAGTTTGCTTATAGGGCAAACCGGTCTACGGAGGATGCCATATCCACCCTGCTCCACCTCACCTTGACTCGCCTGGAGGCTAAGAACACCTATGCCAGAATTCTACTCATCGACTTCAGTTCCGCATGCAATACGCTCTTGCCACAACAGTTGGTGGACAAATTGCAGCTGCTAAGCATAGACACTGGCACCTGCAATTGGATCCTGGACTTTCTCACACAGAGACGACAGACTGTCATAACTGGCAGCAAAACATCATCCACTATCACAGTAAGCACAGGTTCACCTCAGGGGTGTGTACTGACCCCAGTGCTGTTCACGCTAGGGCATTAACAGAAAAGTCGATTTGTCAATGTGTCGACGTCAGTGGCACAAGTCAACCCCCCCCCTGGGAGGAGTCGACAAGTCGTGTGTTTTTTCCCTCTCTCTCTCGCTCTCTGTGTGCTTACGCTGATACTTTATCCTTGACTAAGTGAACATACTCAGGCATACTATAAGCGGAGCAGACTCCGCAAGGAATGTCCGCAGTCATTCGGGCTTTCATAGTCGAGCACACTTCCGCGTTGTAGTTTCCTGTAAAAATGTCCGTGAAAAATCCCCGCGAAGTGAAAAATACATGCCGAGCAGTCACTGGTGCGCGGAGCGGAGTCCGCGCGGTCGTAAAATCTGAGCTTTGCGCGCACAGGGCTTGCGGACGTCCGCTTTGAGTCCGCGCGGACCTCTGCAGAGTCCGTTCCGCGTACGTTCCGCCCGAGTATGTTCGGGCCTTGACAGACACACATCACATGTGTGGAGATACTTCACTTTCCTCCGCCGTGTCAATGTGATGACGTCATGAAATGACTTGTCGACTCGATTTCGACTTTATTGACAGATAAGTCAACTTGAAAAAAATCAAAGTCCTTAATGCCCTAGTTCACGCTGCTTACTCACACCTGTTCTACATCATCGCTGATGAGGCCAAGGACTGGACAGGAAAGATTTGAAGCAGCTGACAACCTGGTGCAAAATATTACAACCTCATTCTCAACACTGACAAAACAAAAGGATACCATCTGGCAGATGACTTGACCTCCAACAACAACACCATAGCGGTCATCAAGAAGGCTCAACAGTGCCTCCATCTTCTCCACAGACTGAAAAAGGCAGATCTCCCCAGCCCAGCCATGACTGTCTTCTACCAAAGCACTATAGAGACTATACTGACATACTCCATTAGTTTCTGGTACGGCAACTGCAGAGCAGAGGAGAGACAGAAACTGGACAGGATTGTCGGAACAGCAGAGAAGATCATGATCTGCTGTCATCTCTGTTGCACATCTACAGCCAGAGGTGCAGCGGCTGAGGAGACAGCATAGTTATGGACTCCTCTCATCCCTCCCACAGTTTCTTCTCTCTTCTGCCATCAGGGAGACGGTTCAGGAGCATCTGCTGCAGGACAACATTTCTGAGGAAGTTTTTTATCCTTCAGCAATCAGACTGTTGAACTGTAGAACACATGAACTCACCGAGTCTTTTGACTGCACTCTTTTCCCTGCACTTAATTGGCCTTTTTAGTAGATTCTATTTTAGATGTATTTATTAATCTATTTATTGATATATTATTATTACTGCACCGAGAACTTTTAAATTTGCCTATTTTAGATATGAAACAGTATTTTATTTTTATTTTTCATCATAAAAATGACAAAGGAATTTGATCTGATCTGAGAGGCGGGAGGTGAAGTGAAGCTTTCTGTAGGTGAGGTGGGTTGGGGGGGGCAGTGGATTGGATCTTTATTATCGTTATTAGTAGTATCAGAGAGAATATTAATGTATAATAGTATTAATAGTGTGTATGCGGTTTCTCTCACAGGATACAACATGATCCACTTGACCCCTCTGCAGACTCTGGGAGAGTCCAGATCCTGTTACTCCTTGGCTGACCAGATGAGCTTGAACCCTGACTTCAGCCCCGATGGTCAGAGCTACAGTTGGGAGGATGTGGGAGCGCTGGTGGAGAAGTTACAGAAAGAATGGGATATGCTGTGTATTACAGATGTGGTGTATAATCACACTGGTAAGTGATTGTGTGCATCTGTTAATGTGTGTGTGCGCTCTCTGTTGGAGTACAGCCCAACCAGAGTGGAGATCAAACTGAAACACAACACACTTAGAAAAACATTTAGTGGATGTTAAAGTGCTTCTGCTTAATTATTAAAAGGCTTATGGATTTTCATCAGGGCCCATCTATAAACCATGGCTTTAATACAGACACAGTCTATAAGCATACTGCTGAGACTATAAGCATACTGTCCATGATCTCATTTGCAATATATTTAAGTTTCCACATATCTTTTAGATGAGCACCTTTATATTGAATATATCCTGGTGCTTGTAGATGACAATAGGTTACAGTTAAAGGACTAAACCGGCCTGTTGAGGTGATGATAATGCAGGGTCAGTAGTCCATGGGCCTTTCCATTTACACAGACAGTGTGTTTACATTAGTTAACTGGCTGGGACAAGATCAGATTAAGTGCAACTTTTTGATCCCTAAACTTGAGTCCTATTTCAATATTTATTACCTTGCTAGATGTCAAAATCAATATCATGATATCACGCTGAGTTTATAGTTATGTTCTTCTGTGGTGTCAGTTTGACCCTTTGAACTTTTGATGCAGTGTGTCAAAAATTGTATCCCTACTCTCTAGAGCCATTGTATCAAAGTCCATCGCAGTATTAAACAAAACAAAGACATTCTAACCCGTTTATTGATTATATTATAACATTTTTTCATTCTTCTACGTATTACTTGCTGTGTGGAGGTCTTGAGAAAAACATACAAAGCAATCACATATCCAATTTTCTTCCTTCAGAAGAGAGTGATCAAAATCATAAACAGAGCTGAATGCAAATTATACCAAAGCAATGACAGATGTGCTATTGTTTGGCAGAGATGTTCTGATAACCAGCATTCAAATAAACACAAGAGGTTTGTGCTCTAGAGAAAGGATCAGCACTCAGTGAATAGCCTCCTAAACCCTATGATAAGCTATTATGGCAAGGCTTAACTATACAGACCAGTGAGCAGTGATAACTAACATGTCTTTGGGGTCATCAGGTGGGAACCTCCTTTCACCAGTGTTTCATCTAGTTGGTCCCACGACACCTCCAGGAGGCTAGACAGTGATCTCTGGCGTCCCAGAGACACTCCCCTAATGCCAGGTCTCACTGCTCCCCGCACCAACCCAACAACCTCCTTTACCTTACTTACACATGGCTTTCTCAGCCCAAACAGCACTGCCACCTTCAACAAACCCAGGCTCCGTACATGCGAGCTCCAGGTAGAGACAGTGCTGATACTACCTTTTCTAGCATATTCACCATACTCTATTTTACACGCTACATAGCATAACTCCAATATAAGCTAAAGTTAAAGGAGATAGATAAACTCACAGGATCAGCAAACACACTCACCTTGCAGCATGGTCTCAAACAAAAGGGATTCAAATAGGCCACTCCCACACAAATAACCTTCCTCTTCCTGGATTTTCTCCTGAGAGGACTGATTGGTGGATCTCGCCACCTGATCTCAAGGAGTTATGTACCCTGCTCAGTAGTTCCCCCTGCTGCCCCCCAACTGACATTATTTTTTCTCATCCAGATCCACTGACTAGCTCTGGCTGCTTCATCTGACATTTCCTTCACTGTCTTCCTCAAACTCTGTCCCCGCACTCCGAGTTCCCCCAGGAGCGAGACAGCTGATCTTGCTATGAATCCCCTACATCCCACGTCCACTGGACAAATCCCAGTTTTCCATCCTCGCTGCGGAGCAGAAGCTGAGCAGCGAGGATTTTTTCTTTCATAGGCTTCTTCCAATGAGTCTTCCCAAGGAACTGTCAGCTCAATGAAATAAACTATCCGTTGACTCACTGACCACAACACTATGTCAGGCCTCTGCTTGGTACAAACTATTTCCTGGGGAACAACAAGCTTTCCCCCTAAATCTACTTGAATTTCCCAATCACAAGCACCTTTTAGGCAGCCACACCCTTGCCTCCTTACTAACTTATCCCTTCTGTATTTGTCCCTTTCATGGACAAACTGAATTGCTAAACTCCTTTTCTTAAAACTTTCTGAATTTACCTGTCTTTGTTTCCCTTCAATGCCTGCAGCTAAACATTTCAAACGCCTGGTTATGTCGCCATGTATATCAGCCTTGTGATAAGCTAACTTTGCAGCCTGACAAAATATGCTTTAAGGTTGCGGTACCTGAACACAATGGGCATGATGGGTCCCCATTTACCCACAGTTTTAGGTTCTGGGGGGTTGGTAACACATCGTATGTAGCCCCTACCAGGAATCTAATACGATTCTCCTCCATACTCCACAGGTCCCTCCAACTAAGCTTCCTCTTCTCTACACTTTACCAATTCAACCACTGTCCCTGCTTAGCCTGGGCCACTACCTTTGCACCCCTTAATATCTCCTCCTGTCTACGTATCTGTTCCACGACCAGCTTTCTTTTATCTTTGACACCTGCTTTATTCCATACCGGTTTGCCTGAGCCAAGCCCCAGGCCTCCACGGCCAAACTGAACATTACCTACAATCTCTGCATGCCTACGGTCTATAAAATCCAGAGAATAGTAGGGGTGGGAATCACCAGAGGAGCCACAATACAATATTATCATGATACTTAAGTCACGATACAATATTACTGCAATTTTAAATATGTTGCGATATGCTGAGTATTGCAATAAAATATATTGTGATTTATTACCTTTTTTCAACTGTAAAATATGTCCCTAAAGGAAAACTTTGTCAACATCTGTTTTATCTAATAAGATGAAGTTTCCAGTGTGTTCATCTCACCTCAGTCATTTTTTACAGCAGTAAAATGTATGTCGTAGACTGAAAAAGAAACAAATAATTTTTTTCTAGTGGTTACCTAAAGTTTAATTTGTATTTGTAATGATAATTTACAAAATAAGAAAATTGACACTTGGCACTGTGTGATGATACGATATTGCCACACAAAAATATCGTGATACTATGCTGTATCAATTATTTCCCCCCAGATTTATAAAACCACTGATGGGAAGGTTATAGTGGAAGATGAACTGCTGAACTTTCTTGTTGCCAAAATGAGGACTTTAAGCTATGATGAGATTGTTTTGCTTGTGACAAACAATTTTTCTTCAGAGTGGATTGAAGAGACCAAGCGGCTTTTGTTTGAAGTGTGCCCAAAAAAAACTCAGCGCTGTGTCACGCATAAAGGTCCTCAGAAGGACGTTAATGATGTAAAGGCATGTTTGAAACTGTTAAATGAATGCGGCGAAAACATCCCCAGGTTTGTTTTGCACTTCCTGGATGAGCTACCACTTGTGGGCTTTGGCTGCATGGATGCCTCGGCGCTGCTCAGCAGGGTCGAGCGGCTGGGACAAGAGGTTGCTGACCTCAGGAGAACATTGGAAGCGCAGGCAAGTGTGAGTGAGAACCTGGGAGCAGCTACAGCGGCCATGGATCGCTGGGTGAAGGCAACGGAGAGGAGCCGTGCACCGGGACTGGAACATGGGCATAATAATGCCTTGGCGCAACCTGAAGCACAGCTGGAAGGCCCGAGCATCAGGATGTCATTGCAGAGACAATGAATACGCCACTCCGGCAGACACCATCGAGATCCCCGTCGTGGAATGTCGTTGTGAGGGAGGGAAGGAGGCAAAAGCCCCAAAAAGCAGAGGCTCAGCCAAAACAACACGCAATGCAAATGCAAAGGAAACATGTGCTGAAGGTGATGTGTCGTAGGAATTATTGGAACTGGCACTGTGAGCAACATTCAGGTGATTACAACCAAGCTGGTGAGTGTTTTCGCAGCCAGATTCTCCTCTTGGAGAACTGTAACATATTGTGTGTACAAGAAACATTTTTGGCAAAACAGCACTTGGAAGGACTGAACTCATTGAGCAAAGACTTTAATGGGGCTGGTGAATCCACCACTGATCTTAGCACAAGAATAGTCCGGGGTAGGATTCCAGGCGAAGTGGCTATCCTGTGGAATAAAAAATCTGATCAGCTGGCCAGCACTCTTAGATTGGATGTCGACTGGGCCATTGGACTTGATTTTAATGGCAGAAAGCTTTTAATCTTGAATGTTTACACACCTTATGAGTGTTATGAAAATGAAGATGACTATCTTAATAGACTGGCAAATATAATGTCCTTTATTCAGGATAGTCCCTACACCTGCATATATGTGATTGGCGACATGAATGCTGATGTATCAGATACCAGCTCTTTATTTGCTAAGCATTTACTGCAGGTCTGTTCGGATAGTGGACTGATTCTCTCCAGCAAGGTACTTATGCCTGAAGACAGCTTTACTTATGTTAGTGACGCTTGGCACACAACTTCCTAGCTGGATCATTGTCTATGGACAGCTGATGCACATGATTCACTCGATGCCATGAAAATACCTATGATTTGGCCACTACTGACCATATGCCATTCTTAATGTGGATAAATATGGGTCATGTGCCATCCTTGCTGACAGTGGATAACAACATTAATGTAGGGAAATTAGACTGGTCAAACTTGACTAAAGCGGATCTCAATAAATATTGTGGTCGGTCTGATATCTTATTGGGAAAAATTGTACTGGTAGACAAAAGCATGAAGAAATATTTGAATACTAGAAAAGCACTCGGAGAGCGCAGACCTCCGCCAAGCAGCTCGGATTTCCCGCCATTTTATTATTTTATCCACTTCGCTTCAACCGATCACCACCAAAATTTTATCATCTGTTCCTTGTCCCATTATCAACCTTTCCTGAAAATTTCATCAAAATCTGTTTAGAATGTTTTGAGTTATTTTGCAGACAAACAAACAGACCAACGCTGGCGAAAACATAACCTCCTTGGCGGAGTTAATTAGAAATATACAAATGCTAATTTTAAATATGCAGTCCGTTTCACTTAAAGGCATGAGAATATGATGAGATCTGACTCCTTGGCAAGAAAAATGCAAAGCAAGAATTCGAACGACTTCAGAAGAAATCAGAGTAATAAATAATTGTAAACTACCTCTCCCACTTAATGATGATGGTGTGAGTGGCACTGATAAAATATCTCAATTATGGCAGAAGCAGTATTGTGAGTTATTTAATTGTGTGAAGGGTAATGTGTTTGAAATGGGCAAAGTAGATAATAATGCAAATGTTACTGTTACTCCTCAAGAAGTGCAGGAAGCAGTTACAGAGTAACTCAGGTGCCAAAGTGGCAATAAAGCCTGTGGCTTAGACAAAATCAGCACTGAGCATCTAAAATTTGCTAGTGTAAAACTGTCTATCCTGCTTGCTATATGTTTCACGGGGTTTCGAGTACATGGTATACTACCTGAATCTATGTTATCGATTCTGTTAGTCAAAAAGATGAGAGGAACAGCACTCTAAGTTTATCAAATTTTATTTTGCCACACATACATTTCGGGTCTGGCCCTTCTTCAGTGTGCTCTGGAAATTAATACAGATACAATACAAAACACAATACCTTGTGTTGTTTGTCTTACTCTTATGGTGCTATGGACCTCTGAGATGTATAAATAAATAATAAAGTATGAACTGAATTGAATTGAACTCTGCATATGATTGTGGCAAAATTTATTCAACTTTCAGTGTACAGTATCTCTCTTCCTCGCTCTCTCTCACTCACACACATATTGTGAAGTATGTGGTGTGTGTGAGCAGCATGCCAAACCAGGAACTAACCTCACATTACTTAAGAGGCCACTGACATCAAGCTTTAAAGCAGTTACTGGTTCTCAAGGGAAACAATGAGAAAAGGGAGGTAACCAAACTAAATGAAATGCTTCACAGATTGGACATGACAGAGATTAAATGCTTCCTTCTATCCAGGTTAGGATACCTACAACAGTAGCAACAACAGTTTCCATTTTTCAATCAGGAGTGCAATGATCAGAACCACAGCACCAAGAAATTTGATTAGCCTACATCATGGACTGTAAAAATAAAGGACATGGCTACCATGATGTCATCTGTTGGTTTCTGGACTCCTGTTTCGAAGCCTCGAACTTTGCACTTTGGCCATTGCCACCTCAGTTTCTTGGAGCCAGCGGTGACCATATTTGGCTGAGAGGCTTGTGCTGTGGAGGAACGAGGGCTGAATCTGACTGAGAAATCAAGGACACTATTGGCTGACAGCCTGGCACTAAAAGCAGCCCACCCAAAATTATGCGTAACTTTAAGCCTTGATAAAATGTAAACAGGTGTGTAATATAAAAATGTACCCCCTGTACAGTTGTCATGAAATGGGGAAATTAGGTATAGAGACCAAAACTGTTTTTTTGTACCAGGCTGTAAACATGTTATTTTGGCTGTAAGGTGGGCATTTTAACGTGGTGGACTACGGGGATTGACTGGCTCTTGGAGCCGTTTTAGTGCAGGATGCTGCTGCCTAGCCTGGTAAGACCATCCTGATGATGTGAGCTCAACATTGTGTTTCGCTGTCTGTATCAGTCTAGAATCGGTGCCACCCCAGCTTTTAACCAGAAATTAAAATCCAATCTGGGTCAATCAGCTATCTGCACCGTAGTTGACAACATAAGCAGCCAGTCAGGGACTGCAGTGTTGATGATGTAAAATGCCGGCCACGTTATTGCAGAAATAGAGTCAATAACAACAATAAAACAAAAACAAGAGTATGCAATCACAGAGTTTCATGGAGGAAAATAAGTTTTCGCCGTTTTGTCAAATGTTGAGCTCACCATCATCAGGATGGTCTTACCAGGCTAGTTGCTGCTTGAATTACATTCAGAACTCCCTTAAACCAATAAGGATTATTGTATTAACAATAATGGAAGAGAAAAAATGTTAGGATTGATATCTGTATTGTACATTGAATTTACCTACCCATCTAGAGTATGTGTAGAGTATTTGATGACATGACTAGGACTAGGAAGACTAGGAACACGTTCATGTGTAGCATGTATAATAACCTATTTTAGACAAGTTCAAAGAAAATCATTCCTGAAAATAAACATTCACACAGTTGTGATATCATGTAACAAGAGCTCAGAAAAAAACATGCATGTGCATGTTTATTATGAATCAAAACAAAACACAATAACATGAAGGTAACTGGAAGGACACTGCAGCTCTAACATCTAACATGAGTGATGAGAATGTGTGCTCTCCTATGTCAGCACTGTGTACTTCTTTTTACCCATGTACTCTTATCACCTCATCCTCTCTCCCTCTCTGTGAAAAGGTCAAGTAGTAAAATGAGACTGACTAAAAGGTTAAAGACCGAGTGGATGATTTACGATTTGTCAGTCTATCTGTAGATCTCTGCAAACTCATATGGCAGCCTTTTCTAAACCTTCGGCTCATGATCTGCTCCTGTAAATATATATTTTTGTTTTGTTAGGTGTTTGAATTAATAATGATTAATGTTTTCCGCAATTTTTTCTCATTATTGGTGTTTCAATCTAGTCAATCTCATGAAAAATGTTCAAATGCTCCCAGCATGATTCTTTCATGGCTCATTCTCATTGTTGTCACCAACAGTTTTCAAGTATGTATTTGAGCATTGTTCATACCTGAGTCAGTTTAAAGATTCTGACTCTGTGTTTCTCCTTTTTCTTTGCAGCTGCTAACAGTGTGTGGATCAAAGAACATCCAGAATGTGGCTACAACCTGGTGAACTCTCCCCACCTGCGACCAGCCTGGGTCTTAGATAGAGCTCTCTGGCATTTAACCACCAGAGTAGCAGAGGGACGCTACAAAGCTAAAGGACTTCCTGCTGATATTACCAATGAGAGCCATCTGAATGTGAGTAAACACAGTTCAGCCAGGCACACACTGCACGGCTGTACACTGTACACTTTATGATTAGAACATCTTATAAAAAGGTTTGTGATTTATTTCAACAGCATTTTGTAGGCTATGAAATCTCATTTAATAATAGTGATTATTTGTGTGTTTGCTTCTGTCTCTCTCTCTCTCTCTGTATGTTGATGTGTGTGTATCAGGCCATCCGAAGTGTGTTGTGGCAGGATATTTTTCCTCAGATCAAACTGTGGGAATTCTACCAGGTCAAAGTGGATGTTGCTGTGGAGCAGTTCAGAACCCTTCTACAAAATGGTCTGTATTGTAGATCAGTGAAGATTTAAAGTATTACTGCAAACAATGTAAACTTTGTTTACATGTGCTGCAGCAGAACAGTAGCAAGCTCAGGATATACACCGGATGTGTTTAGGCAAAGGGCTGTTGTGTAGCTCACCTGTGTTTGGCATCTCTCAGAGCAGAAATGATGTGCAAAACAAAAAATAGACATGAAGAAGCATAAAATCCTCCTCTGTAAACACCTGTATTGGAAGCATATCTGTTTTGTCAGAAACACACGAGAGGAGCAATTGAAACATGGCTGAAACTGTTCTTGAGGTCCAGTGTGTAGGATTTAGGGGGAGATATCGGCAGAAATGGAATCTTACTATATAATGACGAAAACTCTGTCTGTGGGGGTGTGTGTGGGTGTGTCTGTTCCATGTTTTTCTTCTCACTGACATGGTCAATCCATGTGAAATTTGGCACAGTGGTAGAGGGTAATGGGAGGATGCAAATGAAGCAATATTACATCAATTGGCCAAAGGGGGGCGCTATAGCAAGTGATTGAAATTGCAAACTTTGAATGGGCATATTTCATGCCCTGTATGTCGTAGAGACATGAAACTTTGCACAGAGATGCCTCTCCTCATGAGGAACAAATTTGCCTCAAGAACCCATAACTTCCAGTTATATAGATTTTCCGCCATTTTGGATTTTTTGAAAATCACTTAAAGGGCCAGTGTGTAATATTTGTCATGGTTTATTGTCAATCTGAATCTGAATCTGAATATTCTACCCATTAATATGTTTATACAAGTGTATAATCGCTATAAAATAAAATTCGTTTGGTTTTCATAGCCTTATAATTATGCTTTTATATATATATATATATATAGCAAGGGCCTTGCTTTAGAGAGGTTGCCATCTTGCGCCGCCATGTATGTACGGCAGGCCGAGCGGACAATCCAGCCAGCCAGAGAACGCGTTTCGCATGTATAAATAAACCAACGAAGACAGCGGAAGGAAGGAAGGAGGAGGAAACAGCAGAGAGTGTTAGTAGTTCGTCGATAGAGAGTAGTGAAAAGTTTTTTTAGTTATAAAGTTTGCGAATGGACCACACTTACCACGCAACAGGAGAGAATGAACCCGAACCGTCATCTGCGAGGAAAAGAAGACGCAACTTCACTCCTTGTGATGCACTGTCTGCGGCGCTTTTCCTCCTGATGATATATCTCCCCAACGATGGTAGCACCGAATCCCATTCTGTGCATTCAGCCTCTCTTCTCGCCTGCTCAGCATCAAACACATGGAGTTCCTCATCTGTATGCTCCGGCTCAGACAGGTATGGCTCTGGGTCTGTGTCCGCTACAAGAAACTCTTCAAAATCGCGTTCAAAGTCGTCCATTGCAGCTACTATAGTCCGGAGATATTGCTAGGCTAAATAAACAGCTGAGCTCTGTTTACCGGCTAAGCTGTCAGTCAGTGTGGGCTGGAGATTGGTGGAGCAGAGGTGGGAGGGGGGTCCCCACTCAGTATGGTAAACAAGTATGTGTGTATGAAGTGTGTCTGTTACGTCAGAAGAGTCAGAGTTTGTGACGGAGTCTTTTACACCCTGGAGTGTTACTGGAGTTTTTGGAGTGCTCAAATAAACTGGCCTTTTTCCCGAACGCTCCTCTGGTCTCCTGCTTGTGAGGGATTCATTACAATATTGTAACATGGTTTAGATTTCTAAATAAATATTCACCTCGTCACTAGATAGACCTACTCCTGAAAAACTCGTGCGCAAGGCTTTTTCTCCCTACGAGGCCACCGTCATTTACCCGACGGGAGGGGTGAGCGAGTGAGCCCTGCAATCTAGAATTTGACCACTGATGTCACTGTTTTCAACCCATTTTACACACTGGCCCTTTAAAATCGATCTCTTCCTATGAAGTTTGACCGATCTGCATGAAACTCGGTGAACATAATCTAGGGACCAATATCTAAAGTTCCCTCTTGGCAAAAGTTGGAAAACTAAAACTGAGCTTCTATAAGGCAGTGAATATTGCGGAGGTCGTGGCTCATCACATAAAGGTGTATGACATCTCACGGGTTTCACCACACAACTTTGTAGGCATATGACCACACATAATCTGAAGGGACCCCTCCATTATTGACCCGATCAAACAAAATGGGGGCACAAGAGAGCTAATTTCTTATCTAGGCCTAACCGCCATATCGATTTTTACTAAACTTGGTAGATATGTGAACAGGACGCCTCAAGGTGACTGGAGAAATTTAACTCTAATTGGTAACTGGGTGGCGCTACAACAACAGAAAAATGCTTAAAAATGGCTAAAATGCGACCGATCGCTGTGGCTCCCCCTGTGGCCGAATGTTGTTTTTTTTCTTTCTAATTTTTGGTATGACTAAATCATGGTATGGTATGCTGTACATAATCACAGAAACTGTGAGTGTGTCATTCTGTCAGTCAGTCAGTCATTCTACCAGTGCTCCCCACTTTTAAGTCAATACAACATATACAGTGCCCACCAAAAGTATTGGAACAGTGAGGCCAATTCCTTTATTTTTGTTGTAGACTGAAAATATTTGGGTTTGACATCAAAAGATGAATATGGGACAAGAGATCAACATTTCAGCTTTTATTTCCAGGTATTTACATCTGGATCTGATACACAACTTAGAAGATAGCACCTTTTGTTTGAACCCACCCATTTTTCATGAGAGCAAAAGTATTGGAACATGTGACTGACAGGTGTGTTTTGTTGCCCAGGTGTCTCCCAATTACACTGATTATTCAAACAATAAATAGCATTGGATGTCTGAGCTCAGTTTCAGATTGGGTACGATAGGTTTTGCCTGTGCAGACTGCATTTAGAGGTGGAACCAACATGAAAACCAGAGAGCTGTCTATGGGTGAAAAAGAAGCAATTGTGAATCTGAGAGAAGATGGACAATCAATCAGAGCCATTGCACAAACATTGGCCATAGCCAGTACAACCATTTGGAATGTCCTGAAGAAGAAAGAAACCACTGGTGTACTAAGCAACAGACGTCGAACAGGTAGACCAAGGAAAACATCAGCAGTTGATGACAGAAACATTGTGAGAGCTGTAAAGAAAGACCCTAAAACAACTGTTAGTGACATCAGCAACAACCTCCAGAGGGCAGGAGTGAAGGTATCACAATCTACTGTTTGCAGAAGACTTCATGAACAAAAGTACAGAGGCTACACCAGAAGATGCAAACCACTCATTAGCAAGAAGAATAGGAAGGCCAGGCTGGAATTTGCCAAAAGGTACAGAGATGAGCCTCAAAAATTCTGGGAAAAAGTTTTATGGACTGATGAGACAAAGATTAACTTTTTCCAAAGTGATGGAAAGGCAAAAGTTTGGAGAAAGAAAGGATCTGCTCATGATCCCAAACATACAAGCTCATCTGTGAAACACGGTGGAGGTAATGTCATGGCTTGGGCTTGCATGGCTTCTTCTGGGACGGGCTCTTTCATCTTCATTGATGATGTAACACATGATGGCAGCAGCAAAATGAACTCAGAAGTCTACAGAAACATTTTGTCTGCTAATTTAAAGAAAGATGCAACCAAACTGATTGGGAGAGCCTTCATCATGCAGCAAGATAACGACCCAAAACACACTGCCAAAACAACAAAGGAGTTCATCAGGGGCAAGAAGTGGAAGGTTTTAGACTGGCCAAGTCAGTCTCCAGACTTAAACCCAATAGAGCATGCATTTTACCTGCTGAAGAGGAGACTGAAGGGAGTAACCCCCTAAAACAAACAACAACTGAAAGAGGTTGCGGTGAAAGCCTGGAAAAGCATCACAAAAGAAGAATGCAAAAGTTTGGTGATGTCAGTGGGTCACAGGCTTGATGCAGTTATTGAAAGCAAAGGATTTGCAACTAAATATTAAGTCTCATTCACTTTAATCTATTTTAAGTTTATATGTTCCTATACTTTTGCTCACCTAAAAATTTTGTGTTCCATTACAAATAATGCTATCTTCTAAGTTGTGTATCAGATCCAGATGTAAATACCTGGAAATAAAAGCTGAAATGTTGATCTCTTGTCTCATATTCATCTTTTGATGTCAAACCCAAATGTTTTCAGTCTACAACAAAAGTAAACGAATTGGACTCACTGTTACTTTTGGAGGACACTGTAAACACTTTAAAGGAAATGGCCACTTTAGAATGAAAATACAGACAGTACTTACTGACCCTCATGCTGACAAGAAGTCCAGTGTAGTTTTTTAATCCACAAAACTCGTTTGGGGTATCGGAGGATAACAGCTAGCCAGGATAACAGCTACACTTGAAGCACGCGAGACTCGAGAACTAGCACCACCACTAGCCATGAGCTAGTCTCGCGTGAGTTGCCATGTACACACAGCAAGCCTGCAGGACAGGCTAACTGACCACAGTGAGAAATGATGCTATGAAAGTGGAGTAAATTACATCTTTTCAAGTCAGTTTTGCATGCCGCTGCTTCAGGGCACTTGGATTACGATGGACGAGCCGTTCTGACGTTTTTGAAATGCATTAGCGGAGTTTTATTCCATGCACTTCAAGTGTAGCTGTTATTTCGGCTAGCTGTTATCCTCCGATACCCCAAACGAGTTTTGTGGATTAAAAAACTACACTGGAATTCTTGTCGGCATGAGGGTCAGTAAGTACTGTCTATATTTTCATTCTGAAGTGTCCATTTCCTTTAACTATCTGCCTTTCAACGTGCAACAGTTTTAGTCCACTAACTATCCCACTATTGGCAATGGTACTACTGTACTTTCAATAAAGCAATTGTACTATCAAATTCACAAAAACTCTGTCTGAAGACATTGCTCTTCTTAATGGGTTCAGTTGACTATTTAATCTGCAATTTCCTATGACCTGTATCCCAAACACACACCATGTGAAACTGTACGTGGGCAACTGTGCACTCAATGGGTACGGACTAGTATAGTATAATATAATATGGCTGTAAATCACCAGTTTCATCACAATACAATATTTTATCCATTCTTTGGAAAACAATACGATATTTGCTGATATTACAAAGTCTGCCACGCTACGATTTTGATTCGATGGGATTCGATTGATATGAGACGATATTTTCTGCCCATTTAACACAGTCTGTTACAGAAGAAGCTGCCACCCTTTTCTTTTTCACTTTTGGCCATAAAAGATAAAAACACCACATAAATAATAAGTGCAGTAAAGTTTATTTTAGTTGACTACACTAACACACATGATGGGATAAGTTAACCTTCTGGACTTTCTGTCAGAGAGCCCTTTCTTGGAGAAATCTTTTCATTTTAACCCAAACCATCACCATTTTCCTAAAACTTCGGGGCTATCTGGCTTAAAGCCCTGAAGGTAAACTTCTCCTAACAGCCATAAAACAACAAGCTCAGTAACAACTGTCAGGGTTCATGGACAAAACAATTGTTTATCGCTAGTGACCAGTTATTAGCTCAAGTAACATTGCATGAATTAGCCTAGCTTCTAGCGGACCTTTTTTTTCCTCTACTCATAGCTTAACAAATTACATGCAATGTTATTATTTTTCTTTAATACTGTTGGTTTAAATTTCTGCATCTCTTGACATAACAGTTGAATTTTAGCTTGTATGCACATTTTTTAAGCTGAACATTGTTGAAACAGGGCAGCTAATGTTGCTGTAGTGGCAAGTTAATAGAGTGAGATGCTCGTCCAGGCAGGTACGTCATGTTTTGCCTCGTAACGACATTGTTTACATACAGCATGTATTTTCTCCATAATCGAACATATTTCCACATTGCTGATTTATTCCTGAGTAAATAACATTATTCTCATCGTCTGTCTCTTTGGTGCTTGCCATCATGTGCCTACTGCTGTTTGACAGTGACACAAAATTTCAAAGTAAAGGTGTACCCTAAAGATGATGATATGAATCAATGTTTTTACTTTGCATCGATGATATTGGATCGTTGATCATTGAATCAATATATCGATCCAGATTGATGGATTGTTACACCCCTTTAATAAAATATATACGGTTATTTAGTGTATAACCATCTTAAAATAAGAATTGTAGTATTTTCATTACCTTATGCTGTGTTCACACAGTTACACAGCAACAGGCTATAAGTCATTTTTTAGTGGAAGCTGGTGACATGAAGCTACAAAGTGACACCTTACACTTGTCGCTGCTGACAGGTGTGATGCGCTATAAACGAAAGTTGAGCTGGCCCCAACTTATTTCAGCACCCCCAATGACGTGGTGAAGGATCAACCAATCACAGGTTTTTGTTTCTAGCAGTGTTGCTTTGCTATTTAGCTTTTGTTAGCTGACGCTACACTAGCTTTCTGTGTGCTGCAGTGCTCAAAGTGATGCAGTGGGGCGGCGAAATGGGATGTTAAAATGTGGCTCAGACATTGATCAAAACCATAGATATTTTTATGACCAAATACAACCTTTAGATGACATTCAGTCAAGGTGCTTCGTGGCAAGTAGCAGACACACACAATCCCCTGACGAGTAGCCACAGTATGAGCACTTGAGCAAAACTTCCACAGCGACTCAGCAATAATGTAGCTTTTCACGCTTTAGCTGTGTCCCTCGTAGTGTGAACTCAGTATTAGAATTAGCTGTTTATATCTACATAGGGAGCGGATCCTCATCTACGGAGATCGCCATGTTTCTACAGCAGCCCAGAATAGACAAACCAAACGCTGGCTCTAGATAGGGACATTTGCATTTTCATGTTTTCATGTTGGCCACTGTAGTAAGAGCCCCCTCTGTAATGAGCAGTGTCAGAAAAACACTGATTTATTAAGTGTTTTAAATGACCACGTGTATTTGCTTTAGAAAGGAGTAGACCTCTGGATAATTAAGCTTTGGATAAAAACTTCCTGAACGTCTGGATCTTAAGTTATCAGAGAAAATAGGTAAGCACTGGGCAAGTGCCCTGTTTGCGACGTGCCAAACAACATTGAGGAAACACTGATTTGTAACATGAAACTGCTTTGTTCAGCATTAATAGTGGTTTACATCAGCTGGTCTGTTTATTTTGGGGAGGAAAAAACCTCTGTGAATAATTCATCTCCAGGTAAAAACCTCCTGACCAATGAACACTGAAGGAATTCTAATCTATTCTAATTCTAATTCTAATCGGGAGAAGTTTCAGTTGGTTGCAACCTGCAATGCTCACCACTAGATTCCACTAAGTCTCCCTAAATCTTTCACACTGTTCCTTTAATACAGTGCCACAGCAGTACCTTATACAGACAATATTCTACATGGATGTCAATTAAGATGCAGCTACAGTTATCTCTGTTTATTGAGCAGGAGAATCCAATGTATTGTTTTGAACTGACAGATACCTTTCCACACGTTTCCTGCTATTGTTTCAAAGGAATTCAAAACAGAGACAACAGCAACACTTGCTGTCCGTTTTCAGTGTGTTCAGTGACACATCACTGTGGCAGTCCTTCTCAGTTAGGGAGCTGCTAATGTGCTAAAATGGATGCATTTGATTTAGATGCTATTTAACAGACAGAAATGATCCTTTGTATGTATGTGTTGTAAGGCACCAAGCCAGACCACAGTAAGACTGGGGGGAAGAAGAGCCTGAAGATCATTCAGGACCCAAAGTACCGTCGTTACAGCAACACTGTGGACATGGACTCTGCTCTGGAGACCTTTGTACCTCACAGGTCTGACTCAAAACTTAAAGCTACTACTGTTGTAGTTCAGACTTTCTGTTTTTTTGTACAAAGTGACAGTTTTAGTGGATCTTCGAGTTCTGGTAGGCTCATTGTCAACAGTACTTGCTTTTGCTAGACAGTCTATCAGTGAGCTATTTTTCATTTAAAATTTGAGGCTCTGAATATTCCTGCTTGATAAATCCGTTCAGTTAGGTTTTGCATTCAGCTCAATATCATACTTTGTACTTCTAAAATCTGACATGTCTAACCATGATATCAGGATACCACTTGAAGTGTGACACTGTTGCCATGCATTGAAAAGAAGGAAATATAAATGTTGAACAGAATCAGCACAATACATAATCATCATCATAGGATTCTGTTTCAGATATTGAAAAGGACACCTTTAAAGTAGACTGCAGGATTATACACCTCCAATTAGTAGTCTTGACTTGCCAGGCTCTATTTATATTGTGTCTGTGTGTATACATGTACATATTCAATTGAATTCAATTTTATTTTTAAAGCCCAATATCACAAATCACAATTTGCCTCACAGGGCTTTACAGCATACAATACCCCTCTATCCTTTGGACCCTCACAGCGAATAATATCCCCCCCCCCAAAAAAAAACAACAAACAAACAAGAACCTTTAATGGGGAAAGAAAAAATGGCAGAAACCTCAGGAATAGCAACTGAGAGGAGGGATTCCTCTTCCAGGATGGACAGACGTGCAATAGATGACGTACAGAACAGATCAACACGATAAATTTGCAGTAATCCACATGACCAAATGACATAAATACATGTATGTAGCACTTTGAAGAACATACAGTAATGGTATATTTTGTTGTTTTATGCTACCTCTCTCTCTGTAGCTTTTCCCCACAGCACATTGAGGAGTGCTGTGGTTGGCTGAGACAGAAACTGAACGAGCTGAATGATGAACAGTACCACATCATTCACCAGCATCAGGAGCAGGTAAGGGAGGGTGTATAGTAGCACCAGGCAGGGTTACTGCTGGTGGTACCTATATAAATAATAATATCATATTATATCATATCATGTATTGCGGGTTGTTCCATGGAGGATGTGTAAAATGACTATATCTTGAACATTGAGTATAAATGTTCATGTTTTTTTAAGTAACCGGCATGAGACTTGCTTTGGCATTTCAGTTCTCTCATTCTCTCACGTACACATAAAGAAAGACTCAAAACATGATACGTCACACGCTCCTCTGCCCATCCACACCACTCTCTCCCGAGTGACAGTGTGTGAGCAGGATGAAGCATGTTTTTCATCTGCAGGGCTCCAGACCAGTAACATTACTATTTGGTTACATTTTTTGACCATGGAGCACCACTAAGACTTGCAAATATTATTAATGTATGAACTGGAGAACAGTTTGTTTGTGTCGTACAGTGAATAAATTATCACCTCAGTAATAGTTTAGCTTAAGGAGATTAATGATGGTGTAAGCCAGGGAAGCACGTGTTCTTGTACCTATAGGGCTGCAGACCTTAACTACATATTTACAGTTTGCGATCATGTAGCATCAGTGCAACTTGCAAACACTGTGTGTATATATATATATATATATGTGTGTGTGTGTGTGTGTGTGTGTGAACTGAAGAGCTGTTAGTGTGTTTATAGCTCACAGTGAGTAAACCCTCACATTTAAAGGCACCACGGCAACAGTTTAAATTTGTGCTAGCTGCAAACAGCTAACTGTTGACCAGAACTTTCAAGTTCACAGCAACTTTATTTATTATTCACACAACAGTATTTTATTTAACTTTATTATGACCGTTGGTACCTTATTTACCTTTCTTGTAACCATAGTTTATTTAATAACTGTAATTTAGTAGTTTAGATTTTAGATTTCAATATATTGTGATGTATATAGTGTATAGCCTAAAAATATTGCAGTATTATTTTTAGGCCATATAGCCCAGCCCTAATTAGAAGGCAGTACTGCTATACAGCATGATATGACGAGGCACTAAAGGAAGGTCAGATATGTCTGAGCAACCATGTGTGACACATCTGTTGGTATGGCTCTCGGTGGAATCACAAGGAGAGGCTGATATAGATACTAGAAATGCCTCATGTCATTGACATTTATTACTTGTATACTAACTATCAAAATAGTGCATTGTCAGCATAAGAACATACAGTGCAGGCATGTATTCTGCATGGTATTTGTATAACGTATGGAACTGGAGACACACTGGAGGTTCCCAAAATACAAAATACTCCTCCTCTTCTTTCCTCAAGGCTGCTAACTGTATTGTGGGAAATGTAGTGTACGAGCGTCTGGCAGACCACGGCCCCAAACTTGGTCCTGTCAGCAAGAAAAACCCCATGGTTACCAGGTAAGGAATTTGAAGATATGGGTTTAAGGACAGAGAAAAAGGAGTTGGAACAATATAATACATGGAGGTAGAAGACAGGGGAGGAAAGATGGATTTCACATGCTTTTTAGGTCAGATTATCATAAATTTGAGATGCCAGCTATGGAAAAATAACTGCCATTAGTCTTGCAGTGCATTGCACTAACCATGTAGGATTCTACAGAAGTCTACTGTATGTTACTGCATGAACTACTGTACACTACTGACATTTCAGTAATCTATGAGGAAAAAAGATACAAAATAGAGGAAGCGAAACAGGATGAGTGGATATGTATTCCGCTTCCCATCAGTGAGTCCATTTACACCTGATATTAGCATGCACAGACACTAGTCATTAGTCATAGTTAGGCTAATGTGTTTTAGTGAATTCCATGCATGTTTCTAGACTGTATAGCAGTGGTAACATTAATTAGTGCCATTATTTTTTTTATTTATTTATTTTCATTCATTAGCTTATGTTTTGACAATGTGCTATAATGTTATCATGCAGGGATTTCTACCTCAAGAACGACGGGTCCTTGGAGGCTCACAACTTTTTTTACTAGTGGCTAAACAGTCTTACACTGTTTTGATAAAGCATCAGATTATTTTTGTTTAACAAGAAACAGCCCCAAAGTCGCCATTGCCAAACCCACCAGATACCATTTAAATAAACAGTGATTTTAGCAAACATGTATGTAGTCAGCCTGTTGTCACATCCAACTGAGTGAATTAAGGGTTTATTTTAACCAAAACAGAGGGTGTGAAAGCACTGGAAGGACAAACCAAGATGGTTTCTGTAAGTTTAACTTTGTTTCTGTTGACATTAAAATAAGTGTGTTTTATGCAAATAGAATTATTGTTTGTTTAAATAGAGTCTGGTGGCTTTGACAAAAGTGATTTTGGGTATGTTTCTGGTGAAACAAAAAGGATCCTACTCTTTGTCAGAAAGGTCTATCTCTGAAGATTCTTTCCATAAATGTGTCAGACACTTAGAATAACAATTGGAGCCTGTTAGTAGCAAAAACAAATACTTTAGTGGATGCACACTAACACTGCAGACATGCCCCAAGTGGTCTAGCTGCTGCTGGCTGCAGTGTTGTATTACTGCACCAGTTTTTTAAAAAATGTTCCTGTTAGTCACTTTGACATGAAAACCTGGGAAAACAGGGTCCAGGCTGAAACATACCTTTCAACTCTGGAATTTTAAGTTTATTTGATATGGAGAAAGCCACACTGCAGCATTTTGTGGGCGTGCCCATAAATATTGACTGTACCTACTCTGTGTCATTGGCTTGTAATCACATAAGGATTATGCAGATGCTTATATGTTAAAGCTACATCCCATACAGAAAACAGGGACATGAGGTTCATTATAATGTCAGATGTAAAGGGAGGCTGATTATCTGTGGATCTCAGTGTTTTCATCCATCTGTCTCAGGTACTTCACCTTCCCATATCAGGACATGACTCTGGACCAGGAGATGCAACTGCTGGATCAGCCAGAAAAGACGTGCCACTTCGTGGCTCACAACGGTTGGGTGATGGGTGATGATCCACTGCGAAACTTTGCTGAGCCTGGTAAATATATTGAACATCTTAGAGTCAGGTTTACAAACTATAAGAACGGGGGAAGAGATAAACATATACATGTAAACACAATGTAACTCGTTCCTCATTCTGTTCATCATGCATTATACTGTTACACAGAAGAGATTACAGATAATTTTTTGTATTGGATTAAACACATTTGAATATGTGTGTCCATCAATAGAATCTCAATGTAAAATAAGCTATTGTCAGGTTCAATGTTGAATAAACGACACAGATGAAATTGTGATTCCTTTTATCAGTATTGGTCTGTGTCTGTGCTACCTTTAGGCTCCAATGTGTACCTGCGCCGGGAGCTGGTATGCTGGGGTGACAGTGTCAAACTCCGCTATGGCAATGGGCCTGAGGACTGCCCATACCTGTGGGCTCACATGAAGAAATATACTGAAATCACAGCCAAATATTTCCATGGAGTCAGACTGGACAACTGCCACTCGACACCATTACATGTAGCTGAGGTATTGTCATATATTATCATATCATACTGATTGACCAGAACAATTAAATCCCTGCCCACTGCAATACAATCAAGTACAGCACTCATCATTATAAATACCACCTTAGAATTATTTATGATAATAATAATTGTGAACTCTGCGTCAGAAAGGTTGTTGAGTCAACTAGTCACCCTAGTTTATTGTTGCATTGTGCACGTACATGAATATGGTGAGTTTTTGGAGTACCTTGCACTTGCATTATTGTTTGTGTAAACATAATATCCAGCTCATATCCCAATTCTGAACATGGTAGATAGAGTACTCCAAGAGAAGCTAGGGGTGGGAATCACCAGAGGATTCACAATCAGATAATATCACGATACTTAAGTCACAATACAATATTATTGCGATTTTAAATATGTCGTGATATGCTGAGTATTGTGATAAAATATATTGCAATATTTTGTGATTTTTTTTACATTTTTTTCAACTGTAAATTATGTCCCCAAAGGAAATCTCTGTCAACATCCAATTGATCTGTTCTTAGTCTTTTTTGTTTTGCAGCAGCAAAATGTATCTAGTGGACTGAAAAAGCAATTAATTATATTATTCTAGCAGGCGCCTCCCTAATATAATGGTAGGGGAAACATTGATGTTTCAATAAATTTTAATGTTAATAAGAAATGTTTTGGTATTCATATTGTTTAAATTGCCTCATTAATCAAATAATGGAAAAATAATCGATAATTTAAAAAATAATAGTTAAACTAATCGAAAAATTAATCGTTAGATTAGTCGATTAATCGAAAAAATAATCGCTAGATTAATCGTTAGAAAAATAATTGTTTGGGACAGGCCTAGTATTGCAGAGCATACATTGTATTGTCTTTCAGAACTAGTGAGCTGATGGAGACTCAAACTGGACACATCTGTAACATTTGAGTTGGCTAAGCCAGTACAGAAATAAGTGGCTGAGATGTTGAGAAATTAAGGCCCACCTGCATAGTGAGAAACATGGGTACTGTTATGATCATGGGTACAATGAAATGAATAACCATTCTCTCATGTTCCATATAAATGCATCCTGAGTACACATTCTATTACAGTGCATTCCTATGCAACACCACTGCAAAGCACAGCCTTGAAATGATTATACAGTAGAGTCAACATACACACAACCTCAGTTTCAGCAAATATTCAACATTTTAGGATGTAGTTATTGTCGGCCTATTATATATAGCATTTCATTACATCATACAAATATTTTAATTTCTCTTGGCACTCTGTGTAATATAATTAGTTACGATAAATGTTGGCTTTTCTGAACACTGAATGAATCAACTTTTTGTTGGAAGTTATGTGCAACACCAATAGACTTTCTCGATCTTATAGTGTCAGGTCACAACAGAAACCAGTGGAGAAACTTTGCCCAGGCAGGGCACTGTTTCCCCAACAAAATGTAGTGACACCATGTGTGTGTAACGCACACCCTTAACCTGCCACACTTTTCTAATGCACAGCAATATTCTTGGTTACTTTAGGCCATTAAAATTAGAATAATACAATATTTTGTGTACCTAAAGTACAATCTAGCCTGAGAAAGAGCTAACTCATTTGCAATAAATGTATCATAGCTTTAAATAAGATTAGTTTAAGAATAAACAGTAAAACTGGGAAAAGAAAATCTGATTTTATTGCAGACTGTTTTTATGTCACTGAATGTCATTAATGTGACACGTGTGAGTTTAAAGTTAGTTGCATACTATATATCCGAGTAATCCTGTTAACAGCAGACCTTTTTCTCCCTGTCTGTAATGGTGGTGTATTGTTTTGTCTAGGCAATGTTAGATGCAGCCAGAGCGGTCAGACCCAATCTGTATGTGATAGCTGAGCTGTTTACAGGCAGCGAGCTCATTGACAATGTGTTTGTTAACCGGCTGGGAATTAGCAGCCTTATACGAGGTACAACTCTTATGCATGAACTAACTCTGTGTTTTTGTGTCTTTCTCCTCTTTTCACTGCATTGTTCTGCGATCCTCCTCTTCATACCCAAACATTTCTGTATCTCTTTATTCTAACTCTCTGTGCTCATGGACTGTATGGCTGCATGTTGTGGTCTCTGGGCCTGTTATTACTAACTGACTGCATTCCCTTCACATAACTCTCCTCCTCCTCTTTATGTCCTTTCTGTCTCTTCCTCAACCTCCTCTTTTTTCCTCACCCTTCTCTTTCTTCCTCTCTCCAAATCATGACCTCTTGCACTGGTTTTGGTGTGTTGCCTTGCTGTGGTTGACCAGTTCATGCTCGACGTGGCCAGAACAGTTTGTCCTAACCTATATGTGGTGGCTGAACTATTCACCGGCAGCGAGGAGCTGGATAATATCTTCGTAACCAAGCTAGGGATCTCATCGCTCATACGAGGTACATTAATTTATCTGTTTAAAATGTACACACACAACATACACCTACATATGCAGTATATTTATCAGTATTGACAAAGAAGATGGTGCGTGATACTAAGGTAGGTATTTATGCTGCTTGTACATGTTATATACTGTTAAGTACAGTACATACAGATGGGTGACAAATCATGGCAAAAAAGCAACACACTTAGGGCTGTCCCATCACGACCCTCCACAACAGCTTCAGTTCTTTTGTCAGTGATTCTCCAAGTGCATTGTACTTTATTGGAGAGCTGAACAGCATTCTTCAAAGACTTGTGATGACTGTGAAGGCTATAGCATGTGATTCACATCATTTCATATTCATCAAGCCATTCAGTGAGCTCTCATTCCCCATATGGAAGCATCTGCATTTGTTTTGGGTTTTTTTTTCCTCTCATTTATTCAGTTTTTTCCCTTTTTTCCACCTGTTTGCATATTTAAACACATTTTCATCCATCCATCCATCCATCCATCCATCCCTCATCCATCCAGCTGCTTGTATCTGCAGTCTCATTATTTTGGTCACTAGCCAAAGCTCATAAACATAGGTGAGGTTCGGAACATAGATGGACCAGTAAATCAAGAACTTCACCTGCTGGCTCAGCTCCTTCTTCACCACAAGGGTCTGTCACAACACCCGCAGGACCACTGATGCTGGGCCAATCTGCCTGTCTAGTCAATTTTTACTTAATTCATGAACAAGACCCTGACATACTTGAACTTTCATTTGGGGAAGTAACCTCTCTACAACCCCAGAGGGTTAAGTCCACTGTTGCACCTTGGCCTCAGACCAGGTACTCAGGTACTGACCGCTTTTCACTGAGCCGCAACCACCCTTAACCACCCACCCTGAACTGCTGCTTGGTGCATAAGCACAAACACTAAGAGACTTCCCCCCCAGCAACTCGCAGTTGCATAGAGCCCATGGCCTCTCACCCTGGTCAACTCCAGAAAAGGCGGGAGACCAGCCCCTCTGCAGCAGTTTGGTTCCAGAACCAGTACTATACGTGGATGTGAGCCCAACTATAGCTGGTACCGCTCCACCTCCTGCATCAACTCCAGTTCCTTCCCCAGCAGTGTGGTGACGTTCCACATCCCTGGAGCCAGTCTATAATGCCAGGGGTCAGCACACCCAGATTTAGACTGTCTATGGGTGGGCATTAGGGTACACAGGAGCCTACATGGTGGCACCTTCAAGTTGATTTTATGGGGGTTTTGGCCAGCCAAGCCCTAAAGTGCAGATACCAATCATAATTCTGTAACATTCTAATGTGATATGTAGTGGCGGATATAATGCTAGATATGTTGTTGAATTTAACATCTAAAACAATTTAGAAAGCAGGGACAATTTTGGAACAGTCATGCCTGTGAGCTTAGTCCATACATTGATGAACATTTGTCCTAAATGTATTTACTAAATGTATTTACTAAACTGCATTGTCAGTTTGGAATGTGGCCTGGAGTTGCACTACAGTGCGCTTGAATGTGTGAACTCATGTACAGTGCTGCAGCAGTATGGATTGTGTTTTGAAAACTGTCCTCCTTTGTCTCATAAACTTTTCCTTACCCCCCACCCTGTTCATAGAGGCCATGTCAGCTGGTGACAGCCATGAAGAGGGACGGCTGGTCTATCGTTACGGAGGTGAGCCAGTTGGAGCTTTTGTTCAGCCCAGTCTGCGGCCACTGATGCCCTCCATCGCCCATGCCATGTTTCTTGATGTAACTCATGACAATGAGTGTCCTATACAGGTGGGTCTATGTCAGGGTCAGGTTAGAATGGAGTGGAGTGACTCAAGATGCTGATAACCATTTGCTTCAGTGTGCATTATCCTTTTTACATGAACAAAAAAAACAGTTTGTCTCTCCTAGAATGTAATTGTTGAGGTTTTCTCTTACCTGATTAAGTTCTCATAATTCCTTTAGTGTATAAAAATTGAGTAGTCTTCCTTCTGTTACTACTTTTTCCACTTTTACCTACTCAAAGAAGCATAAAGTAAGATATGACATAATGGCCAAAATTTTCTGATGAAAAAAGAAATTGTGAGGAGATCACTGTGGTCAAATGTAACAGGCTCTATCCAGATGTCAGGTGTACACAGTAATTGCATGTGTTTGCCTCTCTTCTGTCATATAGTTACGTTCAGCACTGGACTCCCTCCCCAGCTCTGCAATAGTGTCTATGGCCTGCTGTGCCACTGGTTCCACCAGAGGATATGATGAATTAGTGCCACATCAGGTTAGTTACACACACACAGACACAGACACACACACACACACACAAAAGCTATTACTATCATCTGATGAATAGCTTAACAGTATTTTGTAACATTTAACCATATTTATGGCTTGTTTTGTATGTTTAATAAACAGAAATGCCCCAATATTGGCTTATTTATTGCAAATATATAAATATGGATAATGCCGCTTTATTTTCTCTGAAGTTGTGACGTCTGTAGCTTTAAAAGCTAGGTGTAGAGCTATTCCCCTTTTCAATAACTGGCTTGGCTTAGCTTGGTTTGGTTTGGGCTGTCAGCCCAGTGCGGCAGAGATTTGCATTTCCATCTCAGCAGGGCTACCCACTTGAAGTTGTGTCTTTAACTAATGACGGCTTGTCTTGAGTGATGACGTTTTAAAGCCATGGGCTGGGGTGTCAGTGGCTAAGTGGATAGAGCAGGCGCCCCATGTATAAAGGCTCCATCCTTGCTGCAGCGTCCCGGGTTTGATTCCGGCCTGTAACACTTCCTTCTGAAACACCTTCTTTCTTCAAAACACCTTTTCTCCAGAAAACACTGTATGAGCTACCAAGCACACACAAATAAATAAAATTAGCTGTTACCCATGTGCAAACATAACCATAATCCATAAATACTATATCAAATACATATACAAGCATACATTACAATATCAAACTTTAAACACACATGAAACAAGAAAGACAGTATCACTGTGATGTTACCGATGTTTTATGAAGCCCGCAGCTATTTTTAGCATGACTGCTACAACAGTGATACATTTGAATTTAAACACTCACTTACTGTTGAGTCAGTTAAAACACATGTCACCACACAAAAATCATGAAATATTAAATGACACAGTACCTTGTTCCCATTGCAGCCAGGCACTTAACTATACTAGAAAGAAGAGCTTAATATTTGTAGAACAAGGTTGCATGTCGTCCCTTCATTGTTCTCAAACTTTTCTGCTTCATTATGTTTCTGCCAGGAGAGGGCATCAAAATAATGTCCCATAGGATCAATGGGACCACCAAAATAAAGGCTGGCCGGATTTTAACCTTAGCTTCAACCTTATTTACAGAACTTAATTAACCTTCTTAATTCATTTGCATCTCCTGTTATTTTTGCTGCAAGTGTTTTTCATCACACAGCGGGGCAGGTAAAAGAAGTTTACCTGTTGGAGGTGAGCTGTTGGTGCAGTAAGAGCCTACTGTCTGCAGCTCTTCATCAACATCTCACTGTGGCTGTTTCTGATTTCACTCTTCCTCCCTGCCTTATTATCAGGCTTATCTTAAAGGGAAATTTCGGTTTATTTCAACCCGTCTCCTATCGTCCTAAATTTGTTTCAAGTCACTAGTGACATAGAAATAATAGTTAGCATGGAGGAATGGCTTCTGGAAGGCTTTAGCTCTGGAGATCAGTGGTGTAACGTTACCTGTGAATGCTGTACCCCAATGCCCACAGAAGAGGAATACCTCTGTTGCAAGGAATGGGACCGGTTGCAGCCTTAGCTAAATGGTAAACAGCAAACATGGCACCACACCGGTAAGGTAAGACAACCCGTTTAGATGTCGTTTTCTATATGTTCTCTGACATTTATCCTAACGATATGAGGCGGTCTTTGTGGAGAAAAAGCTTGTTTAGTGGACTAACTTTGCACTTGAAAGGATGCCCGTTCAATTAAGTTTTAACAGGTCTGATGCTACGACTCTATCTAGGCTAACGGCTAACATGCTAACTATTATTTCTATGTCACTAGTCACTAGAAACAAATTTAGGACGATAGGAGACGGGTTGAAATAAACCGAAATTTCCCTTTAATTGTAGAAAAGCTGCTAACAAAGTTCTGCTAATTCAGTGATAAACACATTCCGTTTCCTAAAGATTCTTCACAATAATTATTGTTGTAAAAAACTTTTATTGTGAAGCAGCAAAATAAGGAATTGTTGAGTTTTCAAGCAGTAATTTCACACAACTTGTAATACGGCTGATAGAGAACATAAAACATTAAAATAAAGCAGATATCTAAAGTAAAAACAGGATGCAGGAGAGAAACTAAACTCCAAACAACAGAGATTCAGTTAGAAACTACAGAAGTACTAAGAGCTGAACACACAGAGACTTTTAAAAACGCCCTTCTCTCTGGTCTCCTGCAGAGAGAGGTGAGTTGACTCTTCCATCACACACTGCTTGTTTCAGAAGGGGGGTCATTGGGAGTGGCCCTGCTTTTGGTGCAGCTTGTCTTGGCACAGCGCATCTAAACTGATAATGGAAACAAGAATTAGCACAGTACAGCTTGACTCAGCACTGCCAAAAGTGACAGTGGAAAAGGCCCACTAGAGTGTCACATGTATCTTTGCTTTCCGTTTGTGCACAGGTCTGGATTTTCACACCATCATTTTAGCCTGGTGTTCTTCTACTCACAGAAGATTTGAAAACAAGTATTTCCTTAGAATTGATATTAATTTGAACTGAACTCAAAAAACACTGATTCCCCAGTACTAACTGTGTTGCATAGGGTGACGAAATCTATCATCTACATCTAGTAGATTAACAGACAATCTTGACAGTGCTTGGTGTGTGTGTGTGTGTGTGTGTGTGTGTGCGTGTGCGTGTGCGTACGTGCGTGCGTGCGTGCGCGCGTAGATCTCTGTGGTGAAAGAGGAGCGTTTTTACCCCAAGTGGAACCCCTCAGCATCCCCCACCTCCACTGGTGAGGTTGGATTCAGGACTGGCATCATAGCTGGAAAACTGGCCCTCAACAAGCTGCACCATGAACTGGCTGCCCAGGGATTCATACAGGTACCATGAGGATTTTGTATGTGTGTTAATATACTGAAACATTAGCTCACACTACAAACAGTTTCAGCCCACTCTGCAATCTATTAAAGGTTTTTAAAGTAAACAAGGAATGCAGTATGACTGAAAAGGTTTGATAGTTCCCTCTTAAGTCTTCATCTTAAATCTCTAATCATCTTCCTCTCCAGGTGTATGTAGACCAGGTTGATGCAGATATTGTTGCAATTACGCGACACTGTCCCAGCACACACCAGTCTGTGGTGGCAGTGTGCAGGACAGCCTTCTGGAATCCCAAAACCCACCAGTACGACACCAAAGTCCCACCCATGTTCATACCTGGTATGATGAAAACATTACTACCTTTGTATTATAAATCACGTCAGTCTGTCTATCTGAAGATTTTTGCTGCATTATCTTTGTAGTCTTGTACTTTCCTCACACTGTGTCAGTACCTTACCTCATGCATGGGTTTGTTAAAGAGTGGAAACCAGGTTTCCAATAAATCCTCCCAGTGCTGAGACTATCTCTCTCCCTCTCTGTCTGTCTCTCAAGGGAAGATAGAGGAAGTGGTGCTGGAGGCAAGGACAGTGGAAAGGCATGCTGGGAGTTATAAGAAGGATGGTGGCTACATCAATGGCATGCTAGAATACACTGTAGAAATAAAGGAGCATATATCGGTAAGTATTGCTGTGATCATTTTTAGGATCATGGTAATTCTGTGTATTACTGAAATAATTAAGCAAAACAATAGAATATACAGTATACGTGTATATGTATATGTATATATATATATATATATATATATATATATATATATATGTGAGTGTGTGTGTGTAAATGTATGTATATATACATACATACATATATATATATATATATATATATATATATATATATATATATATATGTATGTGTGTGTGTGTGTGTGTGTATATATATATATATATATATTTATGTTTTCTTTTAAGCTTGGTGCAGTGGTCGGTGTACCATGGTTACATTGTGTTCAAGCATCTACCTGTTACATTACATTACTCTGCTACTGCCAACACTGACAGAAACTACAACTATAAACTGCAAGATTCTGCTCCATACAGCTGCAGCAGCAGTCACAGGACACAGTAGCAGGAGTCAGATTTCACTAATCACATGACAAGAGAAATGAGGGTTAACCAACAAGACAGTAGTGGATTTAGATGAAGGATTTGGTGGCAAAGCAAAAAGCAAAAGTGCCCATTGGCAATACTTTGAATTAAGCCCAGTGGTAATAGGTAACCTGATAATGTTAAAAGAGGAAAGGAGTTACATCACTAAGAAATTGAAGGTTTGCAGCCTTTCACCTGCAGCACTCCATCTAACAGCTCACTGTGGCTGCTCCTGACTTTTCCATCACTCCCTGCAATATTTCAAACTGATCCGCTGTCAACAAATGTTGAAAATGACCATTGTCTTGTTGTGTAGACCCATTTTTGATGAGTGATAGCAGTAGTGCTAATCTCACTGGCAAGCACATTGCATTTCATGTGACTATTTCATGATACAAGTCAGCTAGTGTTTCGCCAGTTAAAGCTGTGGTATGCAGGTTTCTGGAAAACAAAAGAAAAAACAAACAGAATTTTGGAATACGCCCTCCTCCTATGCAAATGCAATAAAAGGTTTGCTTATTCTGTGGGGAGTCAGGATGTCCACCTGCTGAATTCAAGTTGCTTGAGCCACTGACTTAAGATCTGTGCCTGTAAAACCCTTTGAGATAGCATACTGTGGGGTTTGAAACTCTAGTTAGCTACATCAACATGGACTTCAATAAGCTGCAGCTGTGAGCCTTCAGCTATGGTTAGCTGAAGGCTAAACTATTAGCAATATTTTCGGTCCCTCTCTGAAGCACTTTGCTGATATTGACACGTGTTTTATTTTGTTTATTGTCAGACTCTATTTTAGACTCTTTTTGACAAGTCCATATTCCTGTATTGGGTTGCTTCACAGTGTAGGCAGTCGCCGGTGCTGGAATAGCAACTTTTCCGCATGGTTTTCCACCACTGAACTAGGCTTTTGCCATCTGGAACATGTACAATTCAATTCAATTCAATTTTATTTATAAAGCCCAATATCACAAATCACAATTTGCCTCACAGGGCTTTACAGCATACGACATCCCTCTGTCCTTATGACCCTCGCAGTGGATAAGGAAAAACTCCCCAAAAAAAACCCTTTAACGGGGAAAAACAAACGGTAGAAACCTCAGGAAGAGCACCTGAGGAGGGATCCCTCTTCCAGGACGGACAGACGTGCAATAGATGTCGTACAGAACAGATCAGCATAATAAATTAACAGTAATCCGCATGACACAGTGAGACAGAGAGAGAGAGAGAGAGAGAGAGAGAGAGAGAGATGCAGGTAATGACAGTAGCTTACAACAACATTATTGAAAGTAATAATATTATAGTTATAGTTCTGGCTACTGTGGTACAATATGTTGAAAGTATGTATTAATATCTGGCAGTATACATGTGTGACAATAGTCATGTGTATAATAACAGTAGAAGTATGACTAATGATTAATGATGGCAGCAGCAGCAGGAGGCGTCTGGCAGGACCACGGCAGCAGCACAACCACACACGTCATGCTGTCCAGGCACCGCTGCGATATGAGTTAATCTGAGAGACAGTGGAGCACAAAGGCTCCGGAGAAGAAGCCGAGTTAGTGACATCCAGAATGGCGAGTTAGCAAGATGCAGTAATAGAATGAGAGAGCGAGAGAGAGAGAGAGAGAGAGAGAGAGAGAGAGAGAGAGAGAGAGAGGGAGAGAAGGTGCCCGGTGTATTATAGGGGGGTCCTCCGGCAGACTAGGCCTAAGTCAGCCTAACTAGGGGCTGGTACAGGGCAAGCCTGAGCCAGCCCTAACTATAAGCTTTATCAAAGAGGAAAGTCTTAAGTCTAGTCTTAAATGTGGAGACGGTGTCTGCCTCCCGGACACATCTGCATTTGCAGAACAGCCAATGATTGGCCAAAGTCTTGTGTCATGGGCTAAATTTTGTAAAGCCTGCAGGAGTAGTTTTCTCTCAGATCACATGAATTACAATATCTACTGAAACTGAGCATTGTCAACTGATATATTTTTTTGTAAAATGTCTGATGTAATCAGTAACACTGGCATTGTCACGAGTTAATTAACCAGTGGAAACATTTACTCACTGTAGCATCCCTAATGTATATATTTTATTTATGTGTGTGTGTGTGTGTGTGTGTATATATATATATATATATATATATATATACACATACATATATATATGTATGTATATATGTGTGTGTGTATATGTATATATATATATATATGTGTGTGTGTATAGTTGCAGGAGAGCACAGTGGTGAAGCAAGCTGGAGTTACATCTAAAGGAAGATCAGAGTTTGTGCAGGAAATCATCTTTCAGAAGTTGACACCTGGCAGCGTCATCGCCTTCAGGTAAACTACATATGGACCTACACAAAACCTCACCACCAAAGTAAAATCAGTACAGTATCTGCATTATCATTGAAGAAACATTGTGTTCTTAGTGTATCAAAACCTTATTTATTAGCATTGTACATTTTGATAAATCACAAAATGTCACAATCACACAATTTTCTGTGATTCTCTCTCTTCTTCACAGGGTTAGTTTGGACCCCAAGGCCCAGAAGTTGGCAGGGGTGTTGAGGTATTACCTTTCACAGTTCAGCCCAAAGTACAGGAAAGGCAGTGTGGCAGATGACAACCCACCCGAAGCACTGCAGAAACCCTTGGCGCAGTAAGTACACATGTGCATGCTGCTCATGCCCTAATGATACATGACAGGTTCTCTGTCTTTTACTGGAAGAACAGATTTTAGCATCCTTTAAGAATGAAATAAATAATGATAGATGAGAGTCGAACAGTTACTCAACTTTAAAAGGAAACTCCACAGACTTTGTGGGGATCTGAGCACTACTGCACATGTGAAACAAGTGGTATAAAGCCTTTAGTATCTCAAGAGGGAGCTGCACACAATCTGAGAAATGTCATCAAGTGATGTCATTTTAGTCAACTTCAGTTAGGTCTGAAGACTACTATTCAGAAAAGTAAAAGTAAAGTTTTATACTTTATTTTTTATTATACCTCCGCACCAGCAATGGCCATAGTTTGAGGCATTATGTTTTTGGGTTGCCTGTCCGTACGTCCCTATGTACACTTGTAAGTCTCATTTTCGTGAACACAATATCTTATGAACGCCTTGAGGGAATTTCCTCAAATTTGGCTCAAATGTCCCCTTGGACTCAGTGATGAACTGATTAGATTTTGGTGGTCATAGTTTAAAGGTCAGTGTCACTGTGACCTTGGCTTCTTATTCTTGTGAACACGATATCTTAAGAACACTTTTAGAGAATGTTTTCAACTTGGACTCAGTGATGACCTGATTTGATTTGGAGTCATAGGTCAAAAGTCAAGGTCAGTGTGACCTTGCATCCGTCTCATTCTTGTGAATGCGATATCTCACAAATTTCTTGTGTACATAGTTCAGTGTTTCCCCTACCATTATATATACATCGTTATAACAACACCCTCCGCCCCCCCTTGAAGGTCAAGTTAATTTTATTTATTTATTTTTTTCTAAATAGCGCCACATCACAACAGAAGTCATTTAAGGTTACCTTTCCTGTAGAAGAGGTCTATACTAGGGCTGCTTGAAAAAATCCTAATCACGATTATTTTTGTCAAAATTGAAAGCACGATTATGCAAACGATTATGTGGCACACATGATGACTTATATTGTTTATGCGACGGCATGTCATTTCTGTCTCTACATGGTCGCGCGTTTACAATTCTCCTCTGCTCTCTGTATCGCCCACGGCGGAGTTCGGCCCCGATGCCGCACCCGCAGACACATGTGCACACACAGGTGAGCACACTAGAGCGCGGCTCAGGCTGCATTTTCCTGACCAAGCCCGACCTGAGTTTGAGACAATTATAACCGAGCCCGGCCCGAACCCGACAGACTTTCTGATTTTTAAGTCCGAACCTAACCCAGGCCCGACAAAGTTTGTTACCTGACATAGTTATTGTTATGGACAGTGTGTGAAAGACAGCTGTTACGCACAGTCCCCACAATAAGACCAACTCCAGAAGATTCAGGTAATCTTGGAACTGATTCCAAGCTGACGGAGTAGCATAGTTGAACACCCTTTTTCCCAGGTCAGTGTGTACTTGAGGGACAGTTACTGGAATAAGTCCCGGGAGCAAAGACAATAACTTGCCATGTACAAGGCTGTAGCCGCAGCGGCCCGGGTTCGACTCCAGCCCATGGCCCTTTGCTGCGTGCCACGCCCTCTCTCTCTCTCTCTCTCTCCCCCTTTCACGCTTGTCTGTCCTATCGATTAAAGGCTAAAATGCCCCCCAAAATATCTTTTTTTAAAAAAGGAAGCAGTCCAAGAAGAAACTTATGAATAGGAATAGCTGCTACTTGTGTAACACACCCCAATTTCCGACCAAATTATTAGCCACTGAGTTGTGGGTAATGTAGATGATAGGTTTTGGCAAGGAAGAAGAATAAATGGAATAAAAAAAAACAATATCCCTGGTTTGGTTCTGCTGTATCAATTTTGATAAAGCCGCATATATGAAGTGTGGATTTTAAAGCTGTGTGTGTGTTTTACAGGCTGATGTCTAAGCTGACGTTAGCAGACATGAATGTCCTGCTGTTCCGCTGCGACTCAGAAGAACAAGAAGATGGTGGAGGCTGTTACAGTATCCCAGGATGGGAGAGCCTCAAATATGCTGGACTGCAAGGTAGTTACACAACAGTTAGACCAGTTCATTAAGTATACAGTATACGGAAACAAACTAAGGACAGATAACTATAACAATCTTTTTTTTTTTTTTTTTTATAGATATTTTTATTACAATTTTCCAATAAACATACAAAACAAACATTACAAACAAACAAACAATGGCCACGGAAATTACACATCTTACTGAAATCTTTGACATAAGATACATAGCCCACTACCTGCTAGGACAGGTGTACAGGTATACGGTGGGAGGTGTCATAGCACCCATATAAACATATGCACATATAGGAGCGCTCAGTCCATTACAATTACAATTGACAGTGATGCAACAACCAACAGTCTTGAGAGAAATAAGTGAAAAAAGGATGCATGCTTTCAAAAAGTACTAAAATTTTCTAACAAATTTCATAAGACAAAATATGAGTAATAAATAAATGACCATCAATCAATTAATCAATCAATTTTATTTATAAAGCCCAATATCACAAATCACAATTTGCCTCACAGGGCTTTACAGCATACGACATCCCTCTGTCCTTATGACCCTCTCAGCGGATAAGGAAAAACTCCCCAAAAAAAACCCTTTAACGGGGAAAAAAAACGGTAGAAACCTCAGGAAGAGCAACTGAGGAGGGATCCCTCTTCCAGGACGGACAGACGTGCAATAGATGTCGTACAGAACAGATCAGCATAATAAATTAACAGTAATCCGCATGACACAATGAGACAGAGAGAGAGACAGAGAGAGAGATGCAGGTAATGACAGTAGGTTACAACAACATTATTGAAAGTAATAATATTATAGTTATAGTTCTGGCTACTGTGGTACAATATGTTGAAAGTATGTATTAATATCTGGCAGTATACATGTGTGACAATAGTCATATGTGTATAATAACAGTAGAAGTATGACTAATGATGGCAGCAGCAGCAGGAGGCATCTGGCAGGACCACGGCAGCAGCACAACCACACACGTCACGCTGTCCAGGCACCGCTGCGATATGAGTTAATCTGAGAGACAGTGGAGCACAAAGGCTCCGGAGAAGAAGCCGAGTTAGTGACATCCAGAATGGCCGAGTTAGCAAGATGCAGTAATAGAATACGAGAGAGAGAGAGAAGGAGAGAAGGTGCCCGATGTATTATAGGGGGGTCCTCCGGCAGACTAGGCCTAAGTCAGCCTAACTAGGGGCTGGTACAGGGCAAGCCTGAGCCAGCCCTAACTATAAGCTTTATCAAAGAGGAAAGTCTTAAGTCTAGTCTTAAATGTGGAGACGGTGTCTGCCTCCCCCGTAACAGGAAGATGATTCCACAGGAGAGGAGCCTGATAGCTGAAGGCTCTGGCTCCTGATCTACTTTTGGAGACTTTAGGGACCACGAGTAACCCTGCGTTCTCAGAGCGCAGTGTTCTGGTGGGATAATATGGCACTATGAGCTCACTAAGATATGATGGAGCTTGACCATTTAGAGCTTTATAAGTTAACAGTAGGATTTTAAATTCAATTCTGGATTTTACAGGGAGCCAGTGCAGAGAAGCTAAAACAGGAGAAATATGATCTCGTTTCTTAGTTCCTGTTAGTACACGTGCTGCTGCATTCTGAATTAGCTGGAGAGTTTTTAAGGACTTACTAGAACTACCTGATAATAGAGAGTTACAGTAATCCAGCCTAGAGGTAACAAAAGCGTGGACCAATTTTTCTGCATCTTTTCGGGTCAGGATAGGCCTAATTTTCGCAATATTATGCAGATGAAAAAATGCAGTCCGTGAGGTTTGTTTTAAATGAGAATTAAAAGACAAATCTTGATCAAATATTACTCCGAGGTTTCTTACGGTAGTGCTAGAGGCCAGAGCAATGCCATCTAGAGAAACTATGTCATCAGATAAAGAGTCTCTGAGTTGTTTGGGGCCAAGAACAATAACTTCAGTTTTGTCTGAATTTAACATCAGGAAATTGGTGCTCATCCAAGTTTTTATGTCTTTAAAGCAGTTATGGAGTTTAGTTAATTGATTACTTTCTTCTGGCTTCATCGATAAATACATCTGAGTATCATCCGCATAACAATGGAAATTTATAGAGTGATTTCTAATGATGTTACCTAAAGGAAGCATATATAGAGTAAATAGGATTGGTCCGAGCACAGAACCTTGCGGAACTCCAAAACAAACTTTGGTACGTAAGGATGATTCATTATGAACGTCAACAAACTGAAAACGATCAGATAAATAAGATTTAAACCAGCTTAGTGCAGAACCTTTTAGGCCAATTAAGTGATCCAGTCTCTGCAGTAGAATTTGATGGTCAAGTCCTTTGTCTGAAGCAATCAGAAGGTCATTTGTAATTTTAACTAGTGCTGTCTCAGTGCTATGATGCACTCTAAATCCTGACTGAAATTCCTCAAATAAATTATTATCATGGAGAAAATCACACAGCTGGTCTGCGACTACTTTCTCAAGGATCTTTGACATAAAGGGAAGATTAGATATTGGTCTATAGTTGGCTAACACCTCTGGATCCAGGGTGGGCTTTTTTAGTAGAGGTTTAATTACAGCTACCTTAAAAGACTGTGGTACATAGCCTGTTAATAAGGATATATTGATCATATCTAATATATGAGTGTTAACTAAAGGAAAGACCTCCTTAAGTAGCCTAGTTGGACCATTGATCACCAAGCAAGTAGAAGTCTGACCCTATGACCCAAAGATGTCATCTTGCCAGTTAACAGTATTGCAGTCAATCATTCCCTTTAAGATAATATTTGTGAGTCTTTTACCAACATATCTAAAGAAGGGGGTCCAAGTCCTAAAGAAAACTGCCGTTTTACATTTGAATCTGTATGTTAAATATTCCATTGGTATTAACTCAAATATCAGTTTATGCCATCCTATAATTGTAGGAGGTGTATTATCAATCCATTTAAACAGTATATTTTTCCGGGCAGCAAATGTAAGAATATTGAACAGCCTTCTTTGATAGGAGCCTTTAATCTGGAGGCTAGGTAAGCCAAGGAGCAGAACCTCAGGCCCAGGTTTAAGGTGGACATCAAAAATCAAATTGAGTTTATCAATAACTTCACCCCAGTACCCTTCAATATGCACGCATGACCAAACACAGTGCATATAACTCCCCACCTCCACATGACACTTCGAGCACATTTCTGTCAATCTTGGGTTCATTTTATGTCTCAGCTGAGGGGTAATCGGTAAGCGATGCAATATCCTAAACTGGCTCTCTCTGGTTCTGTTACATATAGAGATCTCCTTTGCTAATTGCCAAATTTCTGCCCATGTTGTTTCATCCATTGTGAGATCAAGATCATTATTCCACACACTCATCACTCCTTTATGAAATAAATGCCCCAGTGTTAATATCCCTCTGTCTCTCCAGATGTTAAACCCACCATCTGGGCAAGCTGGGGCAAAATCAATGTTACAGTATACAGGAGCTAGAAGAGACAGTGTATTTGTATGACCTTCCAGCTTTCTTATTGCTTGCCAGGCTTGCAGACTTGTTTTAATTATGACATTATTAACCGTAACCCTCTTAATTTTCTTTAAGTCTAGGGCAAATAACAGACTTGGTAAGGGGCGACCTGCGTTGAGCGTTTCTAGATCTAGCCACACCGATTCCGGGTCATCATTAATCCAATCGGCTATGTAATGAAGCTGTGCAGCCAGCTGATAAAGTCTAACATTAGGGACAGCTAAGCCGCCCTTCTCCACAGACATCTATAGCTATGGTTTCTTTTTGTTCCAAATGAATGTGCTGAAACAGCTGTTAACCCTCCTAATAGTTTTATTATTAAGTAAGATAGGGACCATCTGAAAATGATAAAGGAGTCTCGGCAAAATGTTCATTTTGAGCAAGGCGACCCTCCCCAGCATAGACAATGGTAGAGATACCCACCTATCTCAGTCGTCTTTAATGCGTTTTAGGAGAGGTTCAAAATTAGCCTTGTACAGTGTGTCTAGCGACGGGGTAATTAAAACCTTGAGGTGACCATTTAAATGGAGATGAAGTAGGGCGACACAGGTTGCCCAGAGGCATAACCTCAGATTTTGAAAAATTAATTTTGTACCCTGAGAATTCACTAAATTGGCGTATTACTTCCAAAACAGCTGGTACAGATGTCTGTGGATTAGTTATAAAAAGCAAGATATCGTCAGCGTATAAGGCTATTTTGTGATCTTTTCCACCAGCAGAAACTCCAGTAATATCCGGGCTGTTCCTTATAGCCTCTGCGAGGGGCTCTATAACCATCGCGAACAGCAGTGGGGACAACGGGCACCCCTGCCTGGTCCCCCTGCCCAGGGAGAAATAAGAAGAGCTCTGCCCATTAATCCGAACAGCTGCTAGTGGTCTGTTATATAATAGTTTAACCCAACTGCAGAACGTGCCTCCTAGCCCGAAAGTGTCAAGAACAGAAAAAAGAAAAGGCCATTCGACTCTGTCAAAGGCCTTTTCAGCATCTAGACCTATCACCATGCTGGCCAGTTTCTGCTGATGTGATAGTTGGATTACATTTAACAGCCTTCTCATGTTATTACGAGAGTTCCTACCAGCAACAAATCCTGTCTGATCAACATTAATAATGGAGGGAAGAACTTTCTCAAGGCGTCGTGCTAGTATTTTAGAAAGTATTTTAAAATCAACATTTAGGAGGCTAATAGGACGATACAATGGACATTCATCAGCTGACTTCCCCTTTTTAAGTATGAGACTGATATTAGCTTCAGTGAGGGACCTAGGTAAGGATCCTTTAACAAAGGCATCATTTAGCATCTCGAGAAATGGGTCCATAAGTTCTGACTTAAATTCTTTATAAAATTCACAGCTAAGGCCGTCAGGGCCCGGGGCCTTCCCTGACTGTAGGGTCTGCAGTGCCTCCAGAGCCTCCTGTTTCATGATTGGTTTATTCAGTTCTTGTCTTTGTTCATCTGTTAATTTAGGTAGAGTGAATTTCGACATGAATTTATCAATCAGATCTTGTACTCCTGGGGGCTCCTCACTAGTATAGAGCTTACTATAAAAATCTCTAAACACCTTATTAATGTTGTTTGTGTCAAATTTACTAATTCCATTTGTGTCTTTAATAGATGAAATTGTCTGGGAGTCACTCTTTCTGTTTACTAGTCTTGCAAGGTATTTATTCAGTTTGTTGCCACACTCATATAGTCTTTGTTTAGCAAATCTAATACTTTGCTCGACTCTATGGGTAAGAAGAGAATTCAGAGATGCTCTTGTGGCCAACATTGCCTTCATATTAACCTCAGATGGATATTTAGCATATGTCTTTTCAAGATTGGACAGTTCACCCTCTAATTTCTTTTGGGCTTCCAGAGATTTGCGTTTCTTACTCCTTGTATAGGAGATAATTAAGCCCCTAGCATACACTTTACAGGTCTCCCACAGCACTGAGGGAGATATATCAGGAGTTTTATTTATTGAGTAAAAGATTTTAAATTCTGACTTAAAGTATGAAATAAAATTGGGGTTGCTGAGTAGATGTGGATTAAACCTCCAAGAGTTAGTGAGACCCTGCTTTTCATTGAACAGCAATTGTAAAAAGACTGGACTATGATCAGAAACAGAAATGATTCCTATTTCACAAGACACCACGGAAGATAACATTAACTTAGGGATAAAGAAGTAGTCTATTCTAGAGCTAGTTTTGTGAGCATTGGAGAAGAAAGTGAACTCTTTCAAATCAGGATGCACAGTTCTCCAGATGTCTACACATCCAAACTCATCACATATAGCTGTTAATGCTCTAGCTCTTTTTGAAGGGGCCCCAGTTTCAGCCGGCATTCTATCCATAAGTGGATCCAAATGACAGTTAAAATCTCCACCTACTATAGAACATTCAGTTTCAAGTTCCGCAAACTCCAAAAATGCCTTCGTAACAAAGTCAGTAGGGTGATTGGGTGGAGCATATATGATGAGAATTGAGATATATTTTCCATACAGTAGACCTTTAATTATAACGTAACGTCCATTACTGTCTTTAATACAAGATTCCAGTTTAAAGGGTAATCTCTTATTAATTAGAATACACACTCCTCTACTATTTGAGGTGTAAGATGAAAAAAAAGTATCGCCGACCCAGTCTCGTTTAAGTTTAAGATGTTCCTGATCCTCCAGGTGGGTTTCTTGCAATAGTGCAATCTCAACACCTTCTTTTTTAAGAGAGGTGAGAATCTTCTTTCTCTTTACTGGGTGATGAATACCCCGTACATTCCAAGTACAAAGTTTGATACTAGGAATACTCATAACTAAATTAAATTAAATATACTTTAGCATGTCTTAAGTTGTTGCTAATCCCCACTGTCATACATATTAATACACTAACCAGACTGAGCGCATAGTAAACTTGTAACAAAACAGTGGCCAACCCTGAAACAAAACTATTTACAAACACTAACACTAGGTCCTTCACCGACCATACCAGGCCCTTTAAACTTAAAAGCAAACAAAAGGTAAGCTCAAACCCTTCTTCAAGGTGAAGGACCCCTCGCCTATCCCTAAATGCAAGCATACTCCTTATTGAGCTGGCACAATTAGTTAAATTAAGGTGACTAAGAATATATGAGTTTCCCTACCTCTGATGAAAACCAAAGTACAACAGGCTAACTCTCCAAAAGGAGGAGATAGAGAAGAAAAGAAGAGAAAAAAGAGGAGAGAAAAGAAAACAAAAAGGGGCAGGAGCCCATTTGGTAAATTAAGTTATATAAGTCCTGATGGCAAGTGAAAAAATTAAATAAATGAAATAAAATGACAGGAGTAATGAAATAAGATTAAACAGAAATCCCTCTGTATAAGGGAAGCAGAACAGTTATTATTGCCTGGCTGGCAGTGTGCAAACATTGCATAAGTAATCACTACCTGCATTTCTCTAATACCTGAAACTTGAGAATGAGAAATGCCAGGGTGCCCATATTGAATCCACTCAAAAGACCCCAAGCAAAGTGTGCTTTTAGATGGAGCCGTCGTCCTACAGCTAGCACCTCACCCTAAATAAAGAAAATGACATTACCGGCTTCAGTTACATATTTGCTGTCCATTAAAGAGAGTCAACAAACGCAGAGGCTTGCTCTGGAGAGTGAAAAGTTTTAACAGTGTCATTCACCGTGATCCTCAGGGATGCAGGGTAGATCATGGCGTAGTGAGCCCCCTCGATATTCTGCAGCTTCTTCCTCACCTGGTCGTACTCGCGTCGCCTCTTCTGTGTTGCAGCGGCGAAATCTGGGAAAAAGTGGATTCTCACTCCCTCAAGTCGGATGTCTTTCAGTCGTCTAGCTGCATCCATCACCCGCTGGCGGTCGCTGAAGTTATGAAACCTTATAATCATGGCACGAGGAAGCCTGGACATCTCCGGTCCGAGGAGCCTGTGTGCCCTTTCCAGCTTGACGCGTCCCGCTTTGGTGTCGAGCTGCAGGATCTGAGGTATCCATGTCTCCATAAACTTTGTTGCGTTTGTCCCCTCCAGCTTCTCCGGTAGGCCTATGACCCGTAGGTTTTTACGTCGGCCTCGGTTTTCGTAGTCGTGAAGACGCTCCTTCAACTCGTTAGCTGTCTTTTCCAGAGCTAGCAGACGTTTTTCGGCGTCAGCCGAGGCGTCCTCCACCACCAGGATCCCCTGCTCCGCCTCGCTGACGCGTTCGGTAACTTCTTTCAAACTCTGGGAGATGTTGGTTTTAATGTCATAAGCCATCTTTTCCAGCTTTTCATCCATCATAACAGCGATGTTTGCCGTCATAACTTCCAGGGGTCCGTTTCACAAAACAGGTTCAACAAACTCTGAGTCAAATCCTGAACTCTGAGTTGATCTACTCTGAGATAGGAAACTCTGAGTTTCCGGTTCCAGAACAGCTGATTTGAATCAGTTTAATCAACTCGGAGTAGTTTCATCTGGAGTTAAGCGCGTGCACCACAACTATAAAAAGCCAGCATCAATGGAGCCCCGATTCGACGAGTCACCATGGCAACGGGGACGGGGAGGGCTGCGTTTTTCACCCCACTAGAATTAGAAATCTTAATGCTCTCATACGGCGAGTTTGCACACGTTTTCAAAAAGAAGTGCAACACCGCTGCAGCTGCAAAAGAGAGGGAGACGGCGTGGGAGAATGCATAAGTTTAAATGTAGTCCTTTGCAATCACAACAATATTACAGGGGAAAACTGCTTGAATGGTAGCCTATTAATTTATTTCATTTAAGTGCAGTCCCTCACTTGGCAGCAGTTTAGGATGAAATATAAAAACATTGTTCAAACAGGTAAGGCTCAGCATAATCTCATGGGGGTACCTCATTTTGATCATGTTTTACACTGTAAAGTAAATATTAAGTGGCTGTTTGACTGTGCAGTTGTTTTATCCCCAACATAATGCTGTTTTCACACACATAAATGTCTTCTCATCTATATCATGTTCTGTTAAATAATTAAGCCTATTTAAACTAACACAGACTTCTACTCAGCCAACAGAAAGAAGGCAGATGCCCATAAAACGAGCACACTTTTCTGACCGCCCTGCATACAGTTGCCTTATTCAAGTGCTCAGCATATCCGACATTGTACAAAAAACTTCCATTTGCGAAGAAACACAGCGCATTTTTATACAGTCTATGAGCGCAACACACAATATCTGCTGGGATGTGAGAGCATGACTACGATTGGTAATGTTGCAAATGTAAGGACGGATTAGGTTGAGTATGTAGATGATGGACTGTGACGTGAAACAGTACCGCTCAAAAAGATAATTGTGTGGAAATGCTAAAACATCTATGCGCGGTCTGATAACCATCTCCTGACGAATATTTAATTCTCTGCGCAGTAATGCTGCACCTTCATCCATGGGATCGTTATCAAAAGGACATGCCATGTTAGTGAAAAAAGTCGCCACCTACTGTGCCTAATGGACTTCTAATACTGACTCTGATTTTTTAAATGATTTTTTTTAATGACAGACGGCAGAACTAGGCTACGCCAAAACTCGCCTGCTGACTGAATGAATGAGGAAATCAAATGGAGTGTGTGGCTCTGAAAGAGGGTGGAGACAGAGAGAAACTCGAGGTTCATTGAGAAAAACCTGGTCCCGACCAGGTTAGGTTCACAGAGTCTGTTACTATGGTAACTGACCGAGAGCTTAAGTTACCTCTCTCTCTGAAACAGGCTAGAGTTACTCCTCTTTCTCTGGTTTGAGTTACCTCCCTTTTTGAAACAGAAAACTCAGAGTTTCCCTCATTTCAGGGTTAACAGACTCTGAGTTTTCACTAAACCTGCTTTGTGAAACGGACCCCAGAGCTCTGGTCAAGCCCAAGTCTGCCTCCGCGCTAACACACGGAGGGCTAACGTTAGCTTCCGCTGCTAGCATAGCATCGCCGACAGGAGGAGAGGCTGCCGGTGCATCTTTCTTCTTGGTAGTGCTTTTTGGAGGCATTTTGCCGGCAGCTTTGCTCCACAACTGATCCAGGGACATCACCCGGAGCCAATACTCCGCTTTGCTTAAGTTTAAACGCCAACAGGAATAGTTATACAGGATAGTGTGCCGGAGCTCCGACAAAGCGTGGCTACTCAGGTGATTGCATCACTGGAAGTCCAACTATAACAATCTTAAGAGGTATCCCTCAATCTTTACGCTCTGTTGTTGTTACTCATTATATCCACCAGCCTGAAGTACACACACACACACACCGATTTGCATTAGTGGAGAGATGTCAGAGAGAAGGGGCTGCCACATAGTCTGTGCTCTAAGCAGTTGGGGGTTAGGTCCCTTGCTCAAGGGCCCCATGGCAGTGCCCAGGAGGTGAACCGGCAACAGTTACTCACCAAGTTGTTCAAGGGAGTTTCTTTACATTTTCAAAAAGAATAACAAAAGACACGGGCGGCACGGTGGTGTGGTGGTTAGCACTCTCGCCTCACAGCAAGAGGGTTGCCGGTTCGATTCCGGGCGGGGGAGCCCTTCTGTGCGGAGTTTGCATGTTCTCCCCGTGTCAGCGTGGGTTCTCTCCGGGCACTCCAGCTTCCTCCCACAGTCCAAAGACATGCAGATTGGGGACTAGGTTAATTGATAACTCTAAATTGTCCATAGGTGTGAATGTGAGTGTGAATGGTTGTTTGTCTCTATGTGTCAGCCCTGCGATAGTCTGGCGACCTGTCCAGGGTGTACCCCGCCTCTCGCCCGATGTCAGCTGGGATAGGCTCCAGCCCCCCCGCGACCCTCAAGAGGATGAAGCGGTTAGAAGATGAATGAATGAATAACAAAAGACACAATGGTGTTTGTGGTTTATAGAGGAGATGTTGCCTCATCCCATTCATTAAAGCACTTTGGGCTCTAGTTTCGCAGACCAGGCGCGGCGGAGGCGCAGCGCACCTGTGCTTCGCCAACTGGGTGTGGCCAGGCGGATTTTGTAAGTTTGGCACACCGTGTGCCCTGGCGCAGCCACTCCTCTATCCCACCTCCGTCCCTCCTACCGACGCAAGTCGGAAAGAGGGAGGAGAGAAGGCGTGGAGTGGATTTTACACACATCACACCAATCAAATGAGCCCCTCTCCTCGCCCTTAAATGTGCTGCGCCAAGGCGTAATGAGAGTTTACTCAATTCGCCATGGCAGAAGAGAGCAGCAGCGTCAGATGGCCAAACTCCTCCTCCCAGGAGGAAACTGATGTTTTGGTCAGGGATGTCCAAGCTTGCAGTGTCTGAATATACGGAACTGCGAGCAGACCTCCACGGGCTGATGATGCAAAGGTAGCCTGGGAGGAGGTCACCACAATTGTAAATCAATGTTGCGTTTCTCTCGTGCGCGCATGTGCTCTCTCTTTCTCTCTCGCAGTCTCACTCTGTTTCTTTTCTTTTGGCTTTTCTAAGATGACAGATGCTGAATATATACTCCCTATCTGATGCTGTGGCTGTTTGTGGTTGGCTGAGAGGGATGTGAACTCATTAATTTTGTTAATCAAATCAGGTTGGGTTTCCATTACGCGTGCCAAACATGCCAAACGGTGCCAATCCCCTTTGATCTGACATCAGATGTGACGGGACAGTCGATATAGAGATACATTTATGTGCTGATTGCACGCGCTCCGCCTGCGCTTACAGTAGACCTGGTTTCAGCTGGCGAGCTTTTAGCGCACCTTCGGCGAAGCCTTTTGGCACGAAACTGTCACTGCGCCAAGCTGGATCTGTCGACACCTCCCCCTGCTGCACCGCCACACCCATCTCAGCGCACCTCGGTCTGCCAAACTACCAAACTGAGCGCGCCTCGGGTTGCACTGCTTGAAACTAGCTCGGGGTTCGCCACCCTGCGCCACCCTGCGCTGTGTCGGGAAACTAGAGCCCTCTAACTTCATGCCAGCTGACCAGAGCTCTTGGTAGGCTTGTTTTGTTCTCACACTGATATTTGACCATGGTATTTCTCACATTAGAGGCCTAACATGACAGGAATGTAAATGTAGCTGTTGTTGTGTCTGTTGAGGTCTGATGGCAGTGCTGGCTGATATCCGTCCCAACAATGACCTGGGCCACCCCGTGTGTGCTAACCTCAGACAAGGGGACTGGCTGATGGACTTTGTCTCCAACAGACTGATACACAGAGAGGGACCACTGGCACAGGTGAGGCTTTTACAGCCTGAAAGGGCCACTTCACCCAAATTGCAAAAAGACATTATTTTATTTGTCTCTCCTGGTATCAATGAGTCAATGACAACACACACACATCTGACTTGACTTTTTAACAGTTCTATGTAGTTTGTATTGTTGTTGTTGTGGTTGTTGATGCTGTTGTTTCTGCTGTCATTATCAAGTGCCACTCACATTACATCACAGCCATCCACTGTAGTACTTTAACTCACTACACTTTAATATGTTATTTTATCCATCAGGCAGAGTACAGTTTTTTAATGTTTTTTATGGTATTTATTATTCGTCTGTCCTGTATCCTCTTTTAAGTTATGCTGCTGTGACAAATGAATTTCCCCCCAGGGATAAATAAAGTCTACCTTACCCTTATCTCCTGCTTAAATAGTGGTGCAGGGCATCAGTTCCCTCAGAAAAGTTAACTCAATAAAAAATTTTGATTCCTGTACACAATTCTTTACCTTTGCATGGATTTATTTAAAAAACGTCAGCGCTTGGTCTCAAAGACCTTTCACAAGACATAACACTTACAAAGTGATACAGTACAGTTTAAAATTGCATGATGGTTCACAGCATGTGTAGGAAGTGTGTCCACAATCACCTGCAGCAACTCATCAAATCAAGGTCACCACAACCCAGCAACTTTATACTACTTCTATGGTACCTGACACCAAGCTTTACTTTTAGTACCAAAAACAAAACAAACAGACAGACAAAAGATGTGCGTAATACCACTGAAGATACCATAAACCAAGGATATTCAAGGATTCAATTTACTCATAGTATTCAAAAAGAAAGGAGTTATCTGCCTCTGATATTTCTGCTGAGATTTCAGTGCAGTGAAGGTTTTTGGTTCTCAGATAATTGAAAAATGATATTTAAAAACACTGGTGTTTGCCACTTTACCCACAAGCCAATTCCATCCAATTTGTGTTCAGATGCAATTATTTCATTTTTCATTTAACTCCCTTGTCTACCCATTTTATTTTTTACTGTTTCTCTCCTACTTATAGTTTATAGTTACTGTTCATGTGTGTGTGTGTGTGTGTGTGTGTGTGTGTAAATATATTTTATTTAGTTTTTAAAGCTACTCATCTATACAATGTGTCTGACTCTGTTCTCATACTTTTGCTGCTGTCTCATCTTAGCTGGAGCATTTTTCCTGCTGTTGAATTTTTCAATTGTCAGTTGTGTTTCAAGCTTTGAGCATCATTCTCTGAAATACTGAAGCTTTTTGTGTGGCCAGATGCTGCACCATTGTCACTGGAAGGTTATAAGTATTCAGGATAGGAGAGTATGGATATATGTCTACAGACCTTAAAATTATCTATTGTAACATTGCATGTCTGCAGGTGGGTCAGTGGTTGGGAGCCATGTTTAACTACTTGAAACACATGCCACGCTACCTCATCCCATGTTACTTTGATGCCATTATGGTGTCAACCTACACCACAGCCCTGGACGCAACTCACAAACTCATGTCCAGGTAGGATCCATTATAGAAATTGCATTGTTGAGCTCTGAAACTCAAAGTGAAGTTTTGAACAAGCATTGTCCTGTCTTGCTGGAGCATCAATTTTTCTTCTCTTTGTCCAAACAGTTTCATCCAGAACGGCTCCAGCTTTGTTCGTTACCTGGCGCTGGGTTCAGTTCAGATGTGTGGTGTGGGACGCTTCCCTGCCCTCCCTCCCCTTTCTACAAAAATTGAGGACGTTCCCTACCGCATCAGTCCAATCACAGGCCAGAAGGAGCAGTGCTGTGTCTCACTGGCTGCAGGTAGCCTAGCAACAGACACGTCATGCTGTCTCTGTGGATCAAATTAAGACTAAGTAAACTGGAAAAAAAAAAGAGAAAAGAGAAATTAAGGTGTTTTATTGACATTATTAATTAATTAATTGATTATTCCCTGGTTTTGGATCACCGGTGCTGTGAGATGAAGATAGAATTAAATATTTGTAAATACATATACAGTATAGTGTTGGTGGATGGTCATTGGCTGATTGAACTGTTACACTTACTGTATGATATTCTTTAGGTCTCCCTCATTTCTCCTCTGGGATTTTCCGTTGTTGGGGCAGAGACACTTTCATTGCTCTGAGAGGACTGATGCTGCTCACTGGGAGACACACCGAGGCCCGGTACGTATGCATGTGTGTGTATGAACTAAGTACTTTCTGATGAGACTCAATGAATGTATTAGTAGTTGTGGTATTCTGGGTTATATTAGTACAATTAAGCATTCTGTCTCATGGTCTTCATAGTAACATCATCCTGGCCTTTGCGGGAACGCTGCGTCATGGTCTGATTCCCAACCTGCTTGGTGAGGGTCGCTGTGCCAGATACAACTGCCGTGATGCCGTGTGGTGGTGGCTGCAGTGCATCCAGGTAGGAGGACACTGTAATATAGTAAGTAAATGGAAGATAGATGGAATGAGGAAGGTAAAGGAATGTAAATACATTTAAGACTCAGCCTTAGAGTTAGGCTGAGGAGCTTGGACATCCATAGGGAGTTTAGAGTAGAGCTGCTGCTACTTCTTGTTGAAAGGGCCAGCTGAGGTGGTTTGGGCATCTGATCAGGATGCCTCCTGGGCATCTACATTAGAGGTTTTCCAGCCATGTCCAACTGGCAGGAGGCCCGGGGCAGACCCAGACCACGTGGTAGGGATTATAGATCTCATCTGGCCTGGGACAGCATTGGGATCCCCCAGGAGGAGCTGGAAAGTGTAGGGGTAGGGGGGATGTCTGGAGTACTTTGCTCAGCCTGCTGTCCCCACGAACCGGTCCTTGAAAGCACAAGAAAATGGATGGATGGATGATCTTCACCAGGTTCTCCTCTTAAGCTGTCAAATGCTTACTATGTTGCCAACTTTGTCAGCCATCTGGTGCTGTATAGGAAGCGCACAGTGGGTTCATCAGAGAATTCACTGAAAGTAACTACCTGCTGCTGATAAAGAACTAAAAAATGCTAAAATGCTCCACAGAGCTGAGGGGAACTGCAGAGTTAGGGATAATTTTCTGAGTCTATCACATGACGCACCTTAATTTGACTATACATTAAAAGATATATTAATATAGATTAATAGATTAAAGCTACTTTAAACTGTGGAAAAATCCCTGCAGCAGATATAATTAGCCACCATGGCTACCAAACATACTTGTATAAATAAAGAACATGAGGCCGTTCAACAGCTTATGACGGATTATATGTTCAGTCATTGGTCACATTACAAATAACTTGGGGTGTTTGTCCTATAAATTCTTCTGAGGTTTTTCATTTTAAAGATAGCCAACAACATTAATGTCAGATGTTGTTTTTTTATCACTTGGACTTAAATCATAAAGAAAAAAATTAGAGATTTGGTTGCAGGTATACTCGTTATGGTGAGTGAGCAGCTTGCATGATCCAGACACAACCGTCAGCATGAAAGAAGGACAATAGTAGTGTCAGCATTTTGGAAAAGTTAGTTCCGTGATCCTTGTTTCAAAAACCAACAATGGTTTAAAGCTGTCTTTTCAACCCTGATATACGTGATTGTCCCAGTTTAAGTTAGAGCTTAAAAAATAAGCTACAACATTTTACAAGTATTTTTTTATGTATTAAAATAAACAGGCAAGGAATGGTTAGGGTTAGGGTAAGTGTTTTCGTAGATGTATGATGTACTTAATTACTTACTTGTACTTTCTATGTCCTGTTTTTTCAGGACTACGTTACCCACGTTCCTCAAGGGCATGAAATCCTTCACTGCCCTGTCACACGCATGTACCCTACTGATGACTGTGAACCCCAGACACCTGGAGAGGTGGTATGTACAAAACACACACACACACACACACACAAATTTAAATCAAATAAATACTCAACCATCAACTGGTGGGCTGTGGCTCAGAGGTAGAGCGGGTCGTCCACCAATCGAATCGAAATCGATCAGCGGTTCTATCCTGGGCTCCTCCAGGCTGCATGTCAAAGTATCCTTGAGCAAGATACTGAACCCCAAATTGCTCCCGATGGCTGTTCCATCGGTGTGTGAGCGTGTTAAAACTGAGTAGCAGGTGGCACCTTGTATGGTAGCCTCGGCCACCAGTGTATGAATGTGTGTGTGAATGGGTGAACGTGACTTGTAGTGTAAAAAGCACTTTGAGTGGTCACTAGATGACTAGGAAGGTGCATATATATATATATATATATATACACATATATATAAATATACAAATGCAGGTCCATTTACCATTACCCTAATGTGCAACTTCACATGTACAGTATACAGCTGTGGACTCCAAGTACATTTACTTAAGTATTGTACTTAGGTACAAATAATACGTGGACTTTATATAAATATTTCCACTTTATGCTGCTTTACTGTACGTTCACACCAAAAGCTGCCAGAGCTGCAAAATAGCTGAATTCGCTCTAGCAGCGCCGCTGGTAAAATATTTGTGGCAGTGAAAGCACTTCAAGTCGCTCATGATGTCAAATTCTGAATGTTCGATTGTGCTTCAATTTAAAGGAGCCACAAAGCAGGTTACTGGCTGGAGCACAGAAATGTGACTTTGTGCATTTGCCTGAGTACAGAAACTTTCATGTTTGGACAGTGAAAACAGAACAAAAAGTCTAAATAGGTCTGACATTAAACATTAAACACACACAGCCTGTGTTGTGTTCAGGCATTGTCACGTAAATAACAAATTCGAGTACTTGAATACACTGTAGCACAACACAGCAGCATGTTAAGTGGGCCAAACCCAAACCGAATATGAGCAACATTTTTTTTATTTGTTATTCCCCCCAAAGCTGTAAACCTAGGGGAAACACTGTCAGTGGTTTGGGTTCGAGTGCCTACAGTGCGATTAGTTAAACTGGTGGTAAGGAGAGCAAATTAATTGCATTCCCGCTAATAACAAGCGTTGCAGAACACAAAGAAATTGTATAAGTACGTGCGCTTGTCCACACTTGTGTATTGATTCAACATGGAAGAAGACAATCTTGTAATTTGTGCTGCCGTGTGGTACCTGCGCCACCGTCAGGTCTGGGTTCACGATATCCTCCCGGGCCGTGAACAGCACGGGGAATATCATCGGCTGGTGCGGGAGCTGCGGCTGGATGGGGAGAGGTTCCAGCGCTACTTCAGGCTGAACATAGATCAGTTTGACAGCTTGCTGCTTGTTTTGAAGTAGGAACGAATGTGTGATTGGAACTAAAAGTTTCCGAGGATGTTCTCTGGGTTCAACACAAGCGATGGACATCTACATTCCGATTGATGCCTGGTCATTTGCAGCTCAAATGCATCATAGCTAATTTGCATAAAGTTAACCAGTCTTCAACTTTCATTTGCAGCTCAATTCGCCAAACGTCACTGCTCATCGCTTTTGCAACTCAAAACGCCTCTGGTTGCCACTATCCATTGAAAATGAATTAGACCTGACGTCTTTGCAGCTCTGGCAGCTTTTGGTGTGAACGTACAGTTATACTCCTACTCCACTACATCTCAGATGTAAACAGTATTGTACTTTTTACTGCACTACATTTATCTGACAGCTTAAGTTCCTTTTCAGATGTCCTTTTCATCCTCTTCCTGCCCACTGTAGTCTGAGTGGGTGGAAGTTCACTGCAAAGATCAGCCTCTCATTGGGCGGAATGAGCCACCTGCTTAAGTCCCGCCCTACCACCTCCGGTTGCAGTTTTCAACACGTCCTTTACTAACTTTTGCAGTGTTTGATCTTGCGGGGATGTAGCCATTTTTCTGCCATGGTTCTCAGCCTGTAGGCGATATTTTTGTGGGCGTGTTACACCAAAACCTGTTTCCCCCTGGCAATATTTTTGCAAGCGCACCGTTGCTGTGGCACTGCCAAGAACAATTGTGATTGGTTGAAAGAAATACAAGCAGCCGGGGCGTTTTTTTCCTCCAATCTTAAAGTGAGAATCAGCCCAGCCAGACCTTTCTTTTCTTGAGAAAGGTCTGGTGAGCGAGACTATGCCCACTGAAAACCATGTATCTCCAGATGTGTTGCAGTTCAATGTTTGTGATAAACTGAAAGATGGAGACCTTTATGTGCTGAGAAAATTATCCTACTTCCTCAGCTAAATAAACTCTTTAAAAACCATCAGCTAGAAAAATCATCGTCACAAAGCTGAAAACAGCTGTTTTTCTGACTTTTTAGAGATGCAAGGCTCCCATAGGACAGCCACGTTACAAACATACAGTGGTGGAAAAAAGTTTTCGGACACCCCATGCATTTGTGAAATATTGCATTAAGAATCACTCTTAGGTCTTCAAGTGCAATTTCTTTTAGTACAGTCACAGCCAGAATACTAAATAAATCCTAAAAAAGCCATTAAAAACTTAAAATTGATTGGTTCCATAAAAATACATAAGAAATTTTGAGTATTGGGTCATTTTGGTACCAGTGATGAAGGTCGTTCTTTTTATTAAAAGACACAATTTTTGTTGCCAAGCTTCGTGTCTACATAAAGCCAGCACATTTGAAAGTTCTTCAGACACAAAAATGGCTAAAACAAGGAACCTAACGCAGGAAACACACCTGAAGATAAAGATTCTCAGCCAGGAAGGATACAGCTGCCACCAGATAGCCAGGAAGTGCAGATGCAGTCCTTCAGCAGTTGGATACACTCTGCAGAAATACAGACAAACCAACAGCTTGGAAGACAAACCAAGATCTGGGCGTCCAAGGGTTTCTTCAGCAAGAAATGACCACATCCTGATCCGCATGTGCAGGCAAAACCGCCAAATGACATCACAGGAGCTTCAGCAGCAGTGGTCAAACCAAACTGGTGTCCAGTGTTCCACCCGCACTGTACGTGGCCGACTTTTAGATCATGGCTTAAGGTCCTACAAGGCTATCAAGAAGCCCCTGATCAATGAGAGACAGAGGTTAGCCTGGCGTGGTTGGGCCCAGGCACACAAGAACTGGACAGCCAGGAATTGGAAGAAGATTTTGTGGTCAGATGAGTCCAGTTTCCAGCTTTATCTTCCTCCTACTAATGTGAGGGTACGCAGAAGGCCAGGCGAAGCATTATCTCCAGCATGTACAGTACCTACTGTCAAGCATGGTGGAGGCAGTATCATGGTTTGGAGATGCATGAGTGCTACTGGTGTTGGTCATCTCACTGTCTGTGATGGCACATTGAACTCTACCAAGTATTGTACCATTCTCGAAACCCACATGCTCCCTTCTGTGCGTGCACTGTTCCGTTGAGGTAAAAACTGGATGTTTCAACAAGATAATGCCCCTTGCCACACATCCAAGGCCAGTAGAACTTAGCTGCAGGAGCACAGTATCCAGGTCTTAGAGTGGCCAGCTCAATCCCCGGACATGAGCCCATTGAAAATCTGTGGTGGATTATCAAAAGGTCTGTTTCAAAGCATAAACCAAAGAATTTAGAAGAATTAAAAGCAGTAATTCAAGAAGAATGGGACAAGATTACCCCTCAACAGTGTGAAAGGCTCGTGGGGAACATGCCAGCCAGGATTAGAGCTCTACTACGTGCCAATGGCAGGACTACTAAATATTAATTTGATGATGTGATGGTTTATTTATTTTTGTTCAGTTTTGAACACATTCTCTGTTATTTGTTGACTTTGATACCGACAATGTTGAGAACTGACATATTGAAACTGTCAAGAATTTAGTTTTGTTAGTTTTTCTTGTAAACAATAAACAAAAAAATATAATTTGTATTTGTTTGTATCTGTCTAATGCAGCCACACCTTTTGAAACACAAAAAATATTTTTCCACAAATATTTCATGATAATATTTGAGATTGTGTAAAATTTTAAGGGTGTCCGAAAACTTTTTTCCACCACTGTATGATGATCTAACAGAATATGATGCACTGCTGTAGATTGAATTATCCAACAGTATATCAAGGAGTTAAAATGAGCACAGCCTTAAAAATCTACAGCAGTAAAATGACACATACACCTTAATGCACCAGGAATAATCATCCAAAAACATCAGATAGAATAGAGGAAAACACTGACAGCATGGAACATCTTACTGCACTATACATACTTTGACTTTAACTACTTTAAGTACATTTTTGATGATAATACTTTTACTATTGGAAGGTTTTGAATGCAGGGAAGTATTGTCACAGTGTGAAATCACTTTAACTGCAGTGAAGGGTCTAGAAGGATTCTTTCACCACTGACAGTATATCATATATTCCTCTGTGTGTGTGTGTGTGTGTGTGTGTGTGTGTGTGTGTAGGAGCAGCCTCTGTATGATGTGATCCAGGAGACTCTGCAGCGCCATCTAGAGGGAATTTCCTTCAGAGAGAGAAACGCTGGGCCCAAGATAGACATGAACATGAGAGATGAAGGTAGGACAGACAGTGTGTGTGCGTGTGTGCGTGCGCGTGGGTGTTTAAGTTTACCAGGTACAATTAGTAGTAATGCTATACCTGCCTACCTCAGATATGAGCGATTACAATACTGATAGAGTCATACCGGCTTGGATGCCGCCCATTTTAACAAGGTCCACATCAGTTGCTAGGGAACCAGGGCAATCTGATGACAAGTGGCTTACTGGAGCAAGACATACATGGACAAGGGTGGAAAACACAGAATTGGTGGAATGCTATTATACCAGCACTCCTAGAGAGAGGGAATATATGCAGAGAATGTGGGACCTTTGGATACTTACTTGGAAACCCCATCCCATCTGGTAGCACAGTGTTCCAACATCCGTAACCGCCAACTACTATCACAACTAAAGATCAATGAAATACCTCAACAATGCTACAACAACGGGGAGCTACGACGACAGGTCAGCATGGGGATGTCATCATCACCCCCACAATCTGAGATTGGGTACCTTCAAACCTTCAGATGATCTGCTAGAAGATGTGAATGCTGCCCTAAATACCATCCCTACAAGGACCATCACTGAGACCAACAAGCTGTTTTACAGTACAGCAACAGTAATCCTGGAGATGCTTGAATACAAGATGGACATGGACATACATAAGAACCAGGAACATAGGACAAAGGACATAAGAACCTCCATGGCAGAGATGGTTGGAGGCCAAGATAAAGGCAACATGGAGAGAAGTTAGCCAACTAACAGAGTTACACAGAGGGAACATGGTGAATAACGGGGTACCAAGGAAATATAACAAGCATATGGGAAAGAGAAGCATCACACAATACCGATGCCCAGTGGATAGTGGACCTAAGAGCTGGTCACAGCAACCTCCCTGAACCAGAACCAGTAACCATCTCAATGGCAGACATCCAGGAAAGAGTGTCAAAGATGAAGCGCTGGACAGCACTGAGCCCTTATATGATTCATTTATACTGGCTGAAGAAGCTAACTGCACTCCATAAAATCCTATCAGCACAGATGACAAAGCTGCTAAGGGATGGGACCCACCCAGAATGGTTGATACAGGTCAGGACACTCCTGATCATGAAAGACCCCCAGAAGGGAACCATCCCATCCAACTACAGACTGATAACCTGTCTCTGCACAACATGGAAGCTCCCGTGAGGCATCATAGCTGCTAAGATAACTAAGCATATGGTCCAATACATGAGTGAGGCACAGAAAGGAATTGGCAGAAACACCAGAGGAGCCAAGCACCAGCTACTGGTCAACAGAGCAATCGCAAGACTGCAAGAGCAGGAAGACCAACCTGTGCACTGCCTGGATTGACTACAAGAAAGCTTATGATTCAATGCCACACACATGGATACTGGAGTGTCTGGAACTATATAAGATCAACAGGACACTAACGGCCTTTATCCAACTCAAAGCCGATTGCCCAAGTGAACATCAAATGCGGCATATACCAAGGGGATGCACTGTCACTACTGGTGTTCTGCATAGGCCTAAATCCCCTCAGTCAGATCATCAAGAAGACTGGCTATGGATACCGATTCCGAAGTGGGACAACAATCAGCCACCTGCTTTACATCGACTCACTGATCCACACCATTAGGATCTACAGCAAGGACATAGGGAAGTCATTCGGATGAGACAAATGTGGCCAGATGATATCAAAGAGAGGCAAGATGATCAGAACTGAGGGAGTTGACCTACCAGAGGGCAACATAGGAGATATCCTGGACAGCTACAAGTAGCTTGTGATCCTGCAGGCTAATGGAAATCATGAGGAGGCCGCAAAGGAAGTCGACCACAACCAAATACCTCCAGAAAGTAAGGCAAGTCCTGAGAGGTCAGCTGAATGATCAGAACAAGGTCCAAGCCATCAACATGTACACACTGCCAGTCATCACATACCCAGCTGGGTAGCCATCAGAGCATGTGAGCGAAGCCGAGCGGGGAGCAGACGGATTTTGTGTTGAGCGAGGAGCGGCTATTTTTTTTTTAAAAGGTGGAGCGGAGCCTTATCTCTTGCTCCAATTTCGCTCCGGTTGCTCATGCCCCACCCAGAATGCATCTTTGCACCTGCGCACACCCACACTATTTTCTTTCAAAACTATGGAGTTTACTGTGTACTTAAGAAATGAAACTGAGAAGAGAAGCAGCGGTACCTTGGAGAACGGTCCCTAACTGCGGGGAGAGGCGAGAGGGCTTCCCTGGAGGTCAGCCGCTTAACCCAGTCCGTCTCCTCTACACTTTGACTTATTTCCACCCTGCCAACAGCGGTACCGTGTAGAACGTTCCCTAACTGTGGGGAGAGGGGAGAGGGCTTCCCCGGAGAATCTACCAAGCTCATTTTTTATTTGTGAATAGAAGATTACAGGTTAGGGTAGTACGACGCAGTTTTTTTTGAGCGGAGTGGTGAGCGAGTGGAGCGGGATAAAATTTATGATGGAGTGGAGCGGAGTGAAGAATGCGCAGAACCAAGCGGAGCGGACGAGCGGCACAAAGTGACAGGTCTGCGAGTGAGGAGCAGAAATTTTCACCTGCTCCGCTGCGCTCACATGCTCTGGTAGCCATATAGGCCAGGGTCTACCCCAGCAGGTCAGACCCAAGGTGCACGCTGTGCAAAGATGCCTCTGAGACGATCCAGCACATAGTGGCAGGATGTAAGATGCAAACAGGATCAGTGTACATGGAGAGGCATAACCAAGTGGCTGGGATAGTGTATAGGAACATCTGTACCCAGTAGGCTTGTCATGATACCAGAATTTCAGTAGTCGATACCAGTACCAGTGAATTTCCACAATTCTCAATACTCATTCGATACCACGATAAAAATCAATAAACAGAACTCATGTATTTCTAAATTCACTACTTTATTAAAACTGTTTGAAACTTTTACTTTAACTCTGTCACTCTGTGACAGCAAAGGAAGTTGAAAAGGGAGGGGCAGGGACTCGACTCAGACGCAGTTGTCAGGCATATAACACGCATTTAATTGAGAAAAGATGGCATGGGGTACATTTAAAAAGTAAAATATAAAATTGTGTATGTGACTGGCTGAAACTAGATTTCATGTTGACAAGCTCGTGCTGTAACACTTCTTGCGTCACAGGAATAGTCCCAGTGAAAACACAAGATGACACCAGCACCTTGATTACGTCAGATTTCATTCAATAGTCTCAAGTTCCATTCAGAATATTCCAACTTTCATTCAATATATTTCATGTTGCATTCTATGTATTTAGAGTTTTATTTGATATATTCTGAGTTTCATTCAATACACTCTGATATATATATATATATATATATATATATATATATTTATGTATATTTATGTATATATATCGGTATTGGCATCGACCCCAAAAATCCAGTATTGGTCAGGCTCTTGTTTAAAGGGTTAGTAACACTAGCCTGCTTCTTCAAACTGAGGGCATGTTTACAGACATCTGCTGTATCTAATACATTGACTGTGGATAAGTACCCCATACAAACCCACTTCAAAAAAATCAAAACTATAACTGTAACAAATCCTTCTCCAGCACTACAGAGCCCAATGATAGATTTGTTAACGGCAGCAGCTCTCCAAACTATCCTTCAGTCCCAGCCCCTGTATTAAGAGCTCTTCTACTCCTTCCCAGGGTTCAACGTGTTTGCTAAGGTGGATCCAGCCACAGGCTTTGTGACTGGAGGAAACCGCTTTAACTGTGGTACATGGATGGACAAAATGGGAGAGAGTGAAAGAGCGAGGAACAAAGGCATGCCTGCTACTCCAAGGTAACACACAATCTGATCACAAACACACACACATATACACACACACACACACACACACATTGCTTCACATCCAGCTGTCAGAAAGTTTTCACAGAACAAATCCCTTACCGTTTTTTAGGAAAGCTAATTAGAAATGCTAAGGTTGCATGTCTCACTGTACTTTACATCAGATTTTGATCCTGTATTGAATTGTTTGATCAGTCCACCAAAAGTACCAAATGTGTGGATTTTCTGTTTTACATCATTGTAAAGGTTTGTTTTTCATTGTTTTCTGGTGGGTCATAGACTAAACACACAATTAATTGAACTTAATGTGTTTTGTGTCCAGAGATGGAGCAGCAGTAGAGATAGTGGGTCTCAGTAAGTCAGCTGTTCGCTGGGTTATGGAGCTCCACGCCCAAGAACTGTTCCCATATGACGGAGCCAAAGTACACCGAAATGGTATTATACACACACACTGATAGATAGATACGTTTACATGCACGCAGTAGTTGAGCTAAGCTCATAGCTCGGCTGATCAGTCAAGTTGGACTTCTCGACTTGTCTGAGTATACACGCAGAAGAGAAAAATCCAAATTCTGATCACCTCCACCTCGATAGGCGGTGCTGTGTCCTTTTTAATATAGTGCGTATTGAACTAGTTCCGCTTCTTGTTCAGAACCTTTTTAAAATAAATCCGCGTTTTGCATTTTCCTACCATCCATAAGCTTCAAAATGTTTGCTCCTTTAGCTGTCAGAGCATGAATGTAGTTTCCTAATCCATCCAGAAGTGCGTCCTCTGCTTATTGGTCGCCATGGTTTTTGTTTGTTTGATTTTCCGTGAGTTACTGCACTGCTGCTACGTCATCTTCTTCTTCCGGGTGAAAGCCTGCGAAAGAACAAGTGATGCATGCACAGAATGCAGAGTCCGACTCCAGTCGGACTAAGTGGATACATGCAGCAGTAGTTCGATTTTCAATTGAATTATCTAGGTGTGTTAGTCAAGCTACGGATAATCCAATTTCAGTCAGACCAAGCTGTTTGCATGTATTTAAAAGTCCAGTTTCTGTCGGACTCAGCCAATGATTCGATTTTCTCAAGCTGCATGTTAACGTACTAACTGAAGTTTAGCCTGAATTTTCAGATAAAGAAAAGCCTCCTGAACTCATTGTGACCTTCAGCATCATCTGTAATAAACACTTCTCATTGTGTTTTAGGTAAAGAAATGTTTATCTCATACTCCCAGTGGAACCAGCAGCTCCAGCAGTCCTTTGAAGCAGGTTTCTGGGTGTCTGGCGACCCCAATGACCCCAATGAGCAGCGCCCTGATCTGGTGCACAAAAAAGGCATCTATAAGGACAGCTATGGAGCCTCCAGCCCCTGGTGTGACTACCAGCTGAGACCCAACTTCACTATTGCCATGGTGGTGGTAAGAACACAGGGCCATGTATCTGAATAATCTTTAACTGTGTGTAACTTTTCACTGAGTTGTGATTGTGTTTGAAGGCTCCAGAGCTCTTTACAGTGGAAAGAGCCTGGGAGGCTCTGGAGGTCGCTGAGAAAAAACTACTGGGACCACTGGGAATGAAGACACTTGACCCTGAGTAAATAAAACCTTCATATATTCTCAATGCACAAACATCCTTTTAAAGACACGTGAAGGATTTCCTGTTTTTATCCCTGACTCTAAATGTAATCATGTCTGCTTAAAAGAAATGGTTATGATTATAGTGGCAGCAGTGGGAGGATTATATATTCAGTCTCACACTGACATTGTGTTTGTGTTGTCCCAGTGACATGGTGTACTGTGGTGTCTATGACAACTCTCTGGACAACGACAGCTACAACCTGGCAAAAGGCTTCAACTATCACCAAGGACCAGTGAGTATAACACACCCTGCACTAAAGAGTTGAATAACAAAAACACTGTTGCTGTGTCACATGGCTTCAGGAAGAATGTGTCTACAGCTGAAAACATAGGTGCCCTCCCTAGCGCACACTGGACGCGTCGCACTGCAGCTTGTTAATAGATGACTATGCAAAGAATGCACAGGATTGTAAATCATTTAGCTCAGGATATTTCTCTACCTCATTCGGTCTTTGTCACACATAAGACAGCAACAGAGTTCTCACTGTATCAATGGTGACAAGAGGAGTCGAGCTGCCATAGGAGCAGAAAAAAAGAGCTGCTACGGGAGCTGGTATGTACAAACAGAGATCAAGTGGGGGAAAAGTGCATTTTATTCAGGGGGTGGCAGGGCTGGAAATAGGACAGTGGCGTGAAGTGCCACGTAGCCACCATTGGTGTGGGGTTGTACATTCAAAATAATAGGGCCATATTTTTTGACATGCGCCATACGCCGCCAGTGTGTTTTGGCCTTAAGGGCCCAGACACACCAAACCAACATCAAAGAACTAGTGATGACGAAGACCAACTATTGCTTCACCTCATGTCCCCTATCTCTCACCCAAAAGTTGCATTTGAACACTCTGCAAGGACAAGAGCCGACGGGCAACTAGCACATACACTCTGTGACCACATGAGAGAAAATAACTTTACACACCAGCATCCAATCGTCTGTATTTGTAAAAAAAAAGAAAAAGAAATGGAAGGCTGACAGGACGGATTCAAGACACTAGTTAGCCAGTTAGCACATTAACAACACAACCAGATATTGAAAGAACAAATTATATTTTCTGTGCACTAGTAAACAATAACAAACAATTACAAATTATTTTTGCTATAGACAGGGTTCCCACGGTTCCAATTCCTGGAGGTTATCAAGTTATTTTGTAGGCCTGGAAATGGTTTTGAATTCACAGAATGTTTTGTCAAAGTTTTAAATATGCATTGCTTTGGCTGTTGTTTGAAATATATTCATAATAATCCAAAACGTATTGAACATTACACAAAATATGCTACTTGTATTACTAAGTTAACATCTAGTGCTGTACTGCGTAACCACTGAAACATCGCAAGCAACATGTGACACATATAGTCCAGTTGTCTATATATACAGTACAGGCCAAAAGTTTGGACACACCTTCTCATTCAATGCATTTTCTTTATTTTCATGACTATTTACATTGTAGATTCTCACTGAAGGCATCAAAACTATGAATGAACACATGTGGAGTTATGTACTTAACAAAAAAAGGTGAAATAACTAAAAACATGTTTTATATTCTAGTTTCTTCAAAATAGTCACCCTTTGCTCTGATTACTGCTTTGCACACTCTTGGCATTCTCTCGATGAGCTTCAAGAGGTAGTCACCCGAAATGGTTTCCACTTCACAGGTGTGCCTTATCAGGGTTAGTTAGTGGAATTTCTTGCTTTATCAATGGGATTGGGACCATCAGTTGTGTTGTGCAGAAGTCAGGTTAATACACAGCCGACAGCCCTATTGGACAACTGTTAAAATTCATATTATGGCAAGAACCAATCAGCTAACTAAAGAAAAACGAGTGGCCATCATTACTTTAAGAAATGAAGGTCAGTCAGTCCGGAAAATTGCAAAAACTTTAAATGTGTCCCCAAGTGGAGTCGCAAAAACCATCAAGCGCTACAACGAAACTGGCACACATGAGGACCGACCCAGGAAAGGAAGACCAAGAGTCACCTCTGCTTCTGAGGATAAGTTCATCCGAGTCACCAGCCTCAGAAATCACAAGTTAACAGCAGCTCAGATCAGAGACCAGATGAATGCCACACCGAGTTCTAGCAGCAGACCCATCTCTAGAACAACTGTTAAGAGGAGAGTGCGCGAATCAGGCCTTCATGGTCAAATAGCTGCTAGGAAACCACTGCTAAGGAGAGGCAACAAGCAGAAGAGATTTGTTTGGGCCAAGAAACACAAGGAATGGACATTAGACCAGTGGAAATCTGTGCTTTGGTCTGATGAGTCCAAATTTGAGATCTTTGGTTCCAACCGCCGTGTCTTTGTGAGACGCAGAAAAGGTGAACGGATGGATTCCACATGCCTGGTTCCCACTGTGAAGCATGGAGGAGGAGGTGTGATGGTGTGGGGGTGTTTTGCTGGTGACACTGTTGGGGATTTATTCAAAATTGAAGGCACACTGAACCAGCATGGCTACCACAGCATCCTGCAGCGACATGCCATCCCATCCGGTTTGCGTTTAGTTGGACGATCATTTATTTTTCAACAGGACAATGACCCCAAACACACCTCCAGGTTGTGTAAGGGCTATTTGACCAAGAAGGAGAGTGATGGAGTGCTGCGGCAGATGACCTGGCCTCCACAGTCACCGGACCTGAACCCAATCGAGATGGTTTGGGGTGAGCTGGACCGCAGAGTGAAGGCAAAGGGGCCAACAAGTGCTAAACACCTCTGGGAACTCCTTCAAGACTGTTGGAAAACCATTTCAGGTGACTACCTCTTGAAGCTCATCGAGAGAATGCCAAGAGGGTGCAAAGCAGTAATCAGAGCAAAGGGTGGCTATTTTGAAGAAACTAGAATATAAAACATGTTTTCAGTTATTTCACCTTTTTTTGTTAAGTACATAACTCCACATGTGTTCATTCATAGTTTTGATGCCTTCAGTGAGAATCTACAATGTAAATAGTCATGAAAATAAAGAAAATGCATTGAATGAGAAGGTGTGTCCAAACTTTTGGCCTGTACTGTATATATATATATATATATATATATATATATATATATATATATATATATATATATGACATATGCAGCCAGTTGGCAGTAGGAATGTCTACTGAACGAATAAAGTTAGCAAGCACTAGTAGTTAACTTATCTGCGATTGCCTGGAAAGTGCATGTTTAAAAGTGTATGGCTGTATCGCTATATAGACTTACCTATTTTAAACTAGCCCGTTTAAATAAAGTCATGGAAATGGGGTAAAATACAGAAAAGTTATGGAAAGGTTTTGTAAATTCATTGGTAAAAGTGTGTGGGAACCCTATAAAGAGCTCAGTGGCTAAAAAACTAATCTTGCAAAGTAGAAAACAAATAAGTCCGCACACCACACAGCTCCCGTTTAGAAGGATTTTAATGCAGAGTGATGTTTCGAGCCTATGACTCTCCTTCAGACTTCTGATAAATGACAGAAGTCGCCATCTTAAATACCCATAGTGCTGCCTGAGCCAGTCATGTGACATGCCACACCTGTTGTCCATATTCATAATAAAAATAAACAAAAAAAAATTGTGTAATATATGTGTACTCCAATATTGTACCAAAGCTACTTTTGATAAATATATAAGGGGAAAATACCAGCATGTACATATTTTATATCCCACATATATAAACAATTTTACAAAGTTAAAGTCATATATACATCTAAAAAACAAATATTGATAGGTCACATTTGCTGCTCAACAGTAGCAGAATGCATTACAGTGTGAGTATATATAAACACAGTCAGGCCACACATGGAAATAAAGGTACATGAAGAAATATATACAAAAGTACAACTCATGTACCCCCAGTAGTTAGTATAACCACAAGGACTGGGGCTGAATAGCCTCATAAAAATACCTCTGTCTGTTTATCTGACCTTAAAAAGAATTTTTAGTGGATACATAACACCACGTAACACCACGGTAGAAAAACATAAAAAGAATATATAGCAGCTCTACTGAGGAAGTGTGAGGGTGATGGAGGTGGAAGGTCCGCCCTCACCAGCATGTTACGTAGGTTAGGAGGTCTCTTATGAACCACATGTGGGGGGGGTTTGAAAAGCAGTTCTTAAGTACATGATCTGTTTCAACAATATGTCAGTGTTTTTAGATGGTATTTTCTGGGCCTCAGAGACAGGTTTATACTGTATAGCAGAAATCACTCTGCGTTCTGTTTCTTTGCTTTTAGTGGTCATAAGACATTAAGTTTGATCTGAGAAACATGATGAGGCCCTTTGAATCTAAGTCTCTTTGTAACCTCTTTGTTTAAAACAGTCTTCAAGCCTTTTTTGTTCGGGTGAAGAAGTCGTCAATCAAGCTTCAAATGGGGCTGATACGGTTGAACTGAGAAAAAAAACTGAGGGTTTTTTTTTTTTTTTTTTTTTAGATTTATTCACAACAGACAGTGAGCAAAGCCCATCATCATTTGAATTTTGAATTTTCTCCAACATGTCTATTAAGTTATGACTGAAATGATGTTGACAGGACGTTTCCTTTTAATGGTGATGCAGCACTATGTTGCTAACTAACATAATAACACAATAATAACTAACTCTGTGTGTGTGTGTGTGTGTGTGTGTGTGTGTAGGAGTGGCTGTGGCCAGTAGGCTACTTCCTGCGTGCTAAGCTCTACTTTGCTAAGAAGCTGGGAGAAGAAAGCTACGCAAAGGCGGTCACCCTGGTGAAAAATGTTCTCTCTCGACATTATACCCACCTGGAGAGGTCTGTCTGTTCATCCACCTACTCTGCTTTGTCTCACATGATACAGTCATAGCTAATGACATCAGCACTGTTGTCCAACATTTCCAAAATGTTCAAGTTTCATTTTTAAAATTATACTGTTATTGGCCATTTTAATGACTGGTATTATTTCTCACCCCATGTTCTTTCTTTTCATCTCTTGTCAAATCTAAAAACTGATCATGTAAAAGTGTTTTCTGTTTCTAACTTAGGAATTAGTAAGAGCTCATGTAAAACATGCTAGTGTTCCTTTCGGAATATTATTGAAGCGCTTTACAATGTTTTAGTTTGTTACGTGCTGTACCATTCAGGAAGGACCATTAAGTGATGTGTAATAAATCATTTTGTTGTTGGTGTGTTGTCACCTTTGACCTGCCCTGTTTCTTCTCAGGTCTCCATGGAAAGGTCTGCCAGAGCTGACCAATGAGAATGGCCAGTACTGCCCATTCAGCTGTGAGACCCAGGCCTGGTCTCTGGCCACTGTGCTGGAGACCCTTTATGACCTGTAAAGCCCCGCTGATGTCATGCAGTCTGACCTCCTGAAGCAGGGGTTTGACTGAAGAGGAAGAAGAAGAAGATGGTCATGTTGAAACACAGACCTTACTTTGAGCAGAAACACACAGGAGCACCAATACTTCCCACACTGAGCTGTCGGTCCAAATGCACCAAACCACTTAGTCCACTGCTGGTGCTGTTTGAGTTTTCAGTGATACAGATTGGATGAAATCTGATTGGATTTTTTTTTAAATGCTAAGCTTCAATTTACATTAATTTATAATAAATACATGTCCAAATGTCAGGTGGGATTAACTGCACCACAGTTTTCCTTCCTGTGAGGTCCCAGCATGTTCATCTGAACTGTGAAGCTCCTCTCATTGAAAATGAGCAGGAGCTCTGCAGCTCACTGCTCTGTGTGTGTTTGTACCCTTAGTTTGTAAATGACAAGCAGACTTCTGTCATTTACTGTGGGGTCTGTCACGGCAATCGTGTCCTTTGATAAAGTTTGTGGTGACAGCTCACAGAAACAACACATTTCATTTCACTTGGTTGTTTCTGGTGATTTTAAAGGAATATTTCACCTGCAAAATGACCATTTGTATTTCAATTACTCACCACGTTACCTGGCATTGGTGAAGAAAACTTTGATTTTCTTGCATGCCTCCACGGTGAACCGAGAATCCAAAAACGGCCAACATTTTTCATAAATTGAAGTAAATGGGGACATTTAATCACAAAACTATAGCAAAACATCTGTTTACAAACTCTCACACAACTTGCCAGTATAATTCAAGTCTTTTTTTATCCAGTCGTATGGTCAGTACTTCCCAAACACGTGTTTTCACTAACACCTTCCTATTTGAAACAAACATTCACCTATGAGTAGCACGCCCTAAGCTAGGCACGCTACTCGGCTGTGCCTGGGACTGTTTGTACTGACGTGTTTTAAATCCTAATGTGCAGGTGAAGTATTCCTTTAACCTCATTAACTGATAACTCATTTTAGTTGATGTAGAAACCTCATTTTTACCATATTTCCCCTGTGACATAGTACATGCTGCATACTTCCAAGTTGAGCCATTATTTAAAACAAGTAGCATTTCCTGAGCTGACATGGTGTCCTTGTTCTTCAGTGTTCACTGTCAGTGCAGTGGTTATACATTTTTAAAGCATTTATGTCAACAATACTGAACAATCTGCTAATCTTAAAGGGAGGGATTTCTTCCTAAAAAGACAACTTTTTTTTTTTTCAGAATGTAAATCTTTGTTTTCTGTATTCTGTCACCAAAAGTAAAAACTCCATCAATTCAGAATCATCTAGAAATCTGACTTTAAACTGCTTGTTAGAAGTAATTATAAACTTACATTTAATCAGATAAAAAAGTAGTCAGTTCATGAAGTGGAAATTGATAGATTTGCTGAAAACTTTCGGCATGGGATGGTTGGCATAGTCAACCTCTGCAAAAACAGTAAATATTCTGTAATATTTTGAATGGATGCTAGAAACCAGAGTCCAGGCCTTTGCTGTTGATATGTACCTTCTATCACTCATTAAACACTGAAGAACTTTGACCCCACAGCCAGTAGTCCAACAAAAAAGGGAAGAACACACTTTTTTGCTGCCTGAGCAGGTGCTTTTATTTAGCATGAATACATGAACAGCATTTTATACTGAACCCAGATACCATGTCACTGTGTGCATTCACACCCTCAGTCCTACCTCCAGCTTGTCACAGTCCAACCTATCCCGACATGTAACAATTCAGCTCACCATGAGGTGACCCATTACAGCCAAAATACTAGGGGCACAGACGCAGCGTGTCACATAGGCGGAGCAGTGTTTTGTTTTTTTTACCTGCTGCACTGACTGTCTCTGTAGTGTCAGCTTCACGGTGTGTGTATTGAGTTTGGCAAGTGATAATGCTGTTGATTATGAAGGGTTCAGAAGCATATAAGCTATATTAACTGGTACTGGATTCAGTAACGGGATCGTTGTAACAACAGGATGTATCAATTTATTTTAATGTAAAATGTAAAAACACACAGTGTTGCTCTGTTGCTTGGCATTGCTTCTGGTATAATGAGGTATTCATTTTTATCATTTTTAAACAGACAGTTGTCAGTAGTTTTTACCTGTTGGAGGGCTGCAGAGCCATGCAGAGAAAAATAAATAGACCAGCTGTGTAAAATTAATGTTGAGCAGTGCAGTGCCTGCCAAGCAAGTGCAGCTTCCGTGGTCAGTGTAGCAGCTTCAGTTGATTATAATGGACGTGCTCTGGTATGGACATGCTGCTACAGCCAAACTGTGACTGCGTTGTGTGTATTTTTAAAATTACAAGCTGTAGCACCAGTGATGTACCAGTTCTCCCAGTTGATTATAACTATAGTTTAAAGGCCCAGGCTCCCAATATAGACCCTCCACCTGATGCCTTTATACACATATAATGGTCTTCCAACTGTTCTCTGTGTCAAGACTTTACCCCCACCAGCCTTGTGATGTAGTTATACATCATTATATCATTCACATGTGTGTTAATGTTCAAACACAGGTTTTGTGCATGAAAACAGTTGTGTTCCTGTTGTGTGTCACCATGCTGTAGATCCCTGCTGCTGGCTTCCACTGTCTTCTGGCTGTACATGTAACACAACACATCAGTGTTTCACACTCACAAAGAAGGAATGTGCTGAGCAAAAACTCAACAGGAGATATACAGTATGAAGTAATTGGTCCTGTAACATGCTGTGAAAGCTCTGTATGTGGATGCTTATCAGTGTCACTGCTGTTCATTGTTGTATCTTTAACCCTTGTGTTTTAAAGTCCTCCTGAGTCCATCACAAGATATCATCTAATCTCCAGTCTAAATGGACTCACTACATTTGAAACCCTCACTCTGTGTGGTAGCTGTCAGTGTTTGGAAGAGTGCCACCTGATACACAATCATCCTATTTCAGTGTGTAAGATGTTCACACTTTCTCTGTACCTGTAAAGTCTACTAACATAAAACACTGAAGCTGAGCTACTGTTTCTTTGTTGAAGAGTAAAATTATTGGTCTAAAAACAAGGGATTATATTCATTAAGCTAATAAAACTAACCAAAATAAAGATCAGTTGTCTGTCCTTATTAACTCCACCAAAGAAAGTTTAGTTTTCAGTATGGTTTTCTTGTTGGTTTGTTCATCAGCAGGATTACAGAAAAACTACGGGACCCATTTTTTTTTAAACTTGGTGAAAGGGTGTAGGGCTGTCAACGAATATTCTAAATTCGAATTTAAATTCGAATTTGAAAAAAAATGGACCTTTGTATGTGAAAATTGATATTCGATTGTGGAGAAGAAAAAAACACCACCGCAGCTGTCCTCTTTGCGAGTGGGCGTTGGCATCAGACGCGCATTTCTCCAGCCTGGTCGACAAGGGTTCTGCTCCCAGCTGTTGTCTCCGTCACCCGGCTTGACACATTCGCTCGCGGCTCGCGCAGAAAATAGACCAGACGCTGAAACGATCGCTGCAGGGCGCGAGCCGGTCACAGTCCGGTGCTTCGAGGCTATTCGCAGCGCTTCTGCGTGCGGTGTGGCCACGGGTCAGAGAGGGGGGGCGAGTGAGAGGTCCGCGGTCGTTTATAACGTAAAGTTATAGATAATTGTTTTATGTGTTTTAATGTGTAGGTATATACAGTACAGGCCAAAAGTTTGGACACACCTTCTCATTCAATGCGTTTTCTTTATTTTCATGACTATTTACATTGTAGATTCTCACTGAAGGCATCAAAACTATGAATGAACACATGTGGAGTTATGTACTTAACAAAAAAAGGTGAAATAACTGAAAACATGTTTTATATTCTAGTTTCTTCAAAATAGCCACCCTTTGCTCTGATTACTGCTTTGCACACTCTTGGCATTCTCTCGATGAGCTTCAAGAGGTAGTCACCTGAAATGGTTTCCACTTCACAGATGTGCCTTATCAGGGTTAATTAGTGGAATTTCTTGCTTTATCAATGGGGTTGGGACCATCAGTTGTGTTGTGCAGAAGTCAGGTTAATACACAGCCGACAGCCCTATTGGACAACTGTTAAAATTCATATTATGGCAAGAACCAATCAGCTAACTAAAGAAAAACAAGTGGCCATCATTACTTTAAGAAATGAAGGTCAGTCAGTCCGGAAAATTGCAAAAACTTTAAATGTGTCCCCAAGTGGAGTCGCAAAAACCATCAAGCGCTACAACGAAACTGGCACACATGAGGACCGACCCAGGAAAGGAAGACCAAGAGTCACCTCTGCTTCTGAGGATAAGTTCATCCGAGTCACCAGCCTCAGAAATCGCAAGTTAACAGCAGCTCAGATCAGAGACCAGATGAATGCCACACAGAGTTCTAGCAGCAGACCCATCTCTAGAACAACTGTTAAGAGGAGACTGCGCCAATCAGGCCTTCATGGTCAAATAGCTGCTAGGAAACCACTGCTAAGGAGAGGCAACAAGCAGAAGAGATTTGTTTGGGCCAAGAAACACAAGGAATGGACATTAGACCAGTGGAAATCTGTGCTTTGGTCTGATGAGTCCAAATTTGAGATCTTTGGTTCCAACCGCCGTGTCTTTGTGAGACGCAGAAAAGGTGAACGGATGGATTCCACATGCCTGGTTCCCACTGTGAAGCATGGAGGAGGAGATGTGATGGTGTGGGGGTGTTTTGCTGGTGACACTGTTGGGGATTTATTCAAAATTGAAGGCACACTGAACCAGCATGGCTACCACAGCATCCTGCAGCGACATGCCATCCCATCCGGTTTGCGTTTAGTTGGACGATCATTTATTTTTCAACAGGACAATGACCCCAAACACACCTCCAGGCTGTGTAAGGGCTATTTGACCAAGAAGGAGAGTGATGGAGTGCTGCGGCAGATGACCTGGCCTCCACAGTCACTGGACCTGAACCCAATCGAGATGGTTTGGGGTGAGCTGGACCGCAGAGTGAAGGCAAAGGGGCCAACAAGTGCTAAACACCTCTGGGAACTCCTTCAAGACTGTTGGAAAACCATTTCAGGTGACTACCTCTTGAAGCTCATGGAGAGAATGCCAAGAGTGTGCAAAGCAGTAATCAGAGCAAAGGGTGGCTATTTTGAAGAAACTAGAATATAAAACATGTTTTCAGTTATTTCACCTTTTTTTGTTAAGTACATAACTCCACATGTGTTCATTCATAGTTTTGATGCCTTCAGTGAGAATCTACAATGTAAATAGTCATGAAAATAAAGAAAACACATTGAATGAGAAGGTGTGTCCAAACTTTTGGCCTGTACTGTAAATGTTTTCAAAGACGTTTATGTTGAAATAAAAATACCTACAAGTAGTTATGTTTCCTTGTATTAATACATATACAAGTATGTTTCCTTGTATTAGTTTGCCCTCTTGTGGACATAATGGGGGAAAAAAATATTCGAATGGTTCGAACCTATGAGTTATTTTAGAAGGAATATTTGAACGTCATTTTTGAGCAATTTTGACAGCCCTAGAAGGGTGTAGCATGGGCTGAGGAAGAACCCATTAAATAGGTAATGGAGTGGATCTGAATCACGAGGGGAATACACAGATTATTTCACTTTCATTTACAATGCAAAATGAGGACATTTTGCCTTGGCGAAATTCCATACATCTGAAAATCCAGTTAATGGTAGTTGAAGTCCATTAAAAACAGAAATGAATGTGTTTAATGAGTTTGTAACACCACAGAGTTCAAATAAACACAAGAAATTTGTGCTCTAGATAAAGGATCAGCGCTCCGTGAATAGGGATGGGAATTGATAGGATTTTATCGATATCAATGTCATTATCGATTCTGCTTATCAGTCGGATTCTTTATCGATTCCCTTACCTCCTGTGAATTTTCTGTGTAGAAAAAGTAGACCTTACAGGTTTTTGGTGTCAACAACACAAATTTTATGGAGTTTCTATTCTAAACAAGAGATAAGTGCTTGTGTAAGTAAACAAATATGAAATTGGTCCACTGCTGTCATCTAAAATGGAACAAATGAAAGATTATTTGTACAGCATTTGTTTTCATCTACGTCAAATAACGTTACACAACGACAAATGCTTCAGCATGTTGGTGGTCGGGCTGCACGATATTGGGAAAAATTGACATTGCGATTTTTTTGCCCCCAGCAATGTATATTGCGATTTATATATTTTTTTTTAAGGATGCATTATTATTTTCCACCAGATGACTTCAGTAGCTCTACTTGGTGAGAATTAATCATTCTGGAATTATTAGGCTGATATTGCTTTGAATGCAACAGCATAAAATGTACTGAAAATAGGCATCTGTTCAGTGAAACCACCATCTCTTTCAGTGTTTCCCCTATATGCAGCGGCGCACCTCCACTGCTGAAATATACCGTGGCTGCTGATTTTATAACTATACTATAACTACCGTTACATTATTTGGCACTATGGACGCTTCATATCCAGGTCAATTCACACACTTGTGAGTAAAGCATTTAAGAGGAGAAGAGAGGGCTCCATCTTATCTCTTCATAGACTATATTATTTTGTGCGACGGACGCTTCATATAATAACATAACAATATACTATTTATCGTGATATTTGGTGAAACATTTCACCTTATAACGTGATGACTTATTGTTTACACGACGGCATGTCATTTCTGTCTCTGTATCACGCACAGCGGAGTTCGGCCCCGATGCGCGCGCACACACACACACACACACACACACACGTGTGCGCACACACACACAGACACAGGTGAGCACACTAGTTCTGTTTTAGGACTAGATGAAACAATCCCTAGATCAAGCTTGTAGACCTGAGGTTTGAGTGGTGACGACATATCCATCAGAGTGATTGCAAAGCTGTGGTGTTGGGGGGGGTTGGAAGCTTCATTGGGGTCATCAGGTGGGCACCCTCCTTCACTGGTGTTTCGATGATGATGGGCCCACTACACCTCCAGAGGGCTCATCGGCAACGCCTGGCGTCCCAGGTGTGCCCCCCTCTGCTTTCAACCCTTCTAAGCCACTGGTGTTACTTTGGGGCCCAGGAGGTGTCTCGCCTCTTCACCCACAGCCATCGGTTTGCTTGCTCTGCTGCTCCTGAGAGGGCTTTGATGGTCTGGCGTTGGGCTTGGCCTCGAATCCCAAGGTCCCTAAGTAGCCTGATGGTTGACTTGCCCACGAAGCCTCTGCAACCGACTAGAGCGTGGCTCGGGCCACATTTTCCCAAGTCCGAGACAATTATAACCGAGCCTGGCCCGAACCTACAGCACGGCACTGTACACACAGTCTATGGAGCGGAGCCTGTGTTGCGTTCAGGCATTGTCACGTATCCTAAATAACAAATTCCAGCACTTGAATAGGCTATTTATTTTTTATTCCACTAAATTAAACATTTTTTGTTGGTCAGTCATTAAAATGGAAGCAAGTTTTACGTGCATCACTCGGCAATTTAGATGTGCATGCAAAATTCTAACTATTAGAGGCAAAATTCATGACCTTCTGTCCTCAGATAGTACCTATCTAACCTCAAACACAGTTTAAGACCTAATATATATTTAGATTGCTTCTCCCCAATTTCTCTTCAAGAATTGACCGCAGTGATTTCTTCATCTAAATCATCAACGTGTCTCTTAGACCCCATCCCAACTATCAATCAGTCAATCAATTTTATTTATAAAGCCCAATGTCACAAATCACAATTTGCCTCACCGGGCATTACAGCATACGACATCCCTCTGTCCTTTGGACCCTCACAGCGGATAAGGAAAAACTCCCCAAAAAACCCCTTTAACGGGGAAAAAAAACAGTAGAAACCTCAGGAAGAGCAACTGAGGAGGGATCCCTCTTCCAGGACGGACAGATGAGCAATAGATGTCGTACAGAACAGATCAACATAATAAATTAACAGTAAACCGTATGACACAATGAGACAGAGAGAGAGAGAGAGAGACAGAGAGACAGAGACAGAGAGAGATGCAGGACAGACGGTAATGACAGTAGCTTACAACAACATTAATGAAAGTAAAAATATTATAATTAATAATAATATATTAATATCTGATAGTATACATGTGTGACAATAATCATATGTGTATAATAACAGTAGAAGTATGACTAATGATAACAGCAGCAGCAGGGGGCATCTGGCAGGACCATGGCAGCAGCACAACCACACACGTCATACTATCCAGGCACTGCTGCAATACGAGTTAACCTGAGAGACAGTGGAGCACAAAGGCTCCGGAGAAGAAGCTGAGTTAGTGACATCCAGAATGGCCGAGTTAGCAAGATGCAGTAATAGAACACGAGAGAGAGAGAGAGAGAGAGAGAGAAGGAGAGAAGATGCCCGGTGTATTATAGGGGGTCCTCCGGCAGACTAGGCCTAAGTCAGCCTAACTAGGAGCTGGTACAAGGCAAGCCTGAGCCAGCCCTAACTATAAGCTTTATCAAAGAGGAAAGTCTTAAGTGTAGTCTTAAATGTGGAGACGGTGTCTGCCTCCCGGACCGCGACAGGAAGATGATTCCACAGGAGAGGAGTCTGATAGCTGAAGGCTCTGGCTTCTGATCTACTTTTGGAGACTTTAGGGACCACGAGTAACCCTGCATTCTCAGAGCGCAGAGTTCTGGTGGGATAACATGGCACTATGAGCTCTCTAAGATATGACAGAGCTTGACCATTTAGAGCTTTATAAGTTAATAGTAGGATTTTAAATTCAATTCTGGATTTTACAGGGAGCCAGTGCAGAGAAGCTAAAACAGGAGAAATATGATCACATTTCTTAGTTCCTGGTAGTACACGTGCTGCTGCATTCTGAATTAGCTGGAGAGTTTTTAAGGACTTACTAGAGCTACCAGATAATAGAGAGTTACAGTAATCAAGCCTTGAGATAACAAAAGCGTGGACCAATTTTTCTGCATCTTTTCGGGTCAGGATAGGCCTAATTTTCGCAATATTACGCAGATGAAAAAATGCAGTCTGTGAGGTTTGTTTTAAATGAAAATTAAAAGACAAATCTTGATCAAATGTTACTCCGAGGTTTCTTACGGTAGTGCTAGAGGCCAGAGCAATGCCATCTAGAGAAACTATGTCATCAGATAAAGAGTCTCTGAGTTGTTTGGGGCCAAGAACAATAACTTCAGTTTTGTCTGAATTTAACATCAGGAAATTGGTGCTCATCCAGGTTTTTATGTCTTTAAGGCAATTATGAAGTTTAGTTAATAGATTACTTTCTTCTGGCTTCATAGATAAATACAACTGTGTATCATCCGCATAACAATGGAAATTTACAGAGTGATTTCTAATGATGTTACCTAAAGGAAGCATATATAGAGTAAATAGGATTGGTCCGAGCACAGAACCTTGCGGAACTCCAAAACAAACTTTAGTACATAAGGATGACTCGTTATGAATGTGAACAAACTGAAAACGATCAGATAAATAAGATTTAAACCAGCTTAGTGCAGAACCTTTTAGGCCAGTTAAGTGTTCCAGTCTCTGTAGCAGAATTTGATGGTCAATTGTGTCAAACGCTGCACTAAGATCTAATAAAACAAGTACAGAGACGAGTCCTTTGTCTGAAGCAATCAGAAGATCATTTGTAATTTTAACTAGTGCTGTCTCAGTGCTATGATGCACTCTAAATCCTGACTGAAATTCCTCAAATAAATTATTATCATGGAGAAAATCACACAGCTGGTCTGCGACTACTTTCTCAAGGATCTTTGAAAGAAAGGGAAGATTAGATATTGGTCTATAGTTGGCTAACACCTCTGGATCCAGGGTGGGCTTTTTCAGTAGAGGTTTAATTACAGCTACCTTGAAAGACTGTGGTACATAGCCTGTTAATAAGGATATATTGATCATATCTAATATATGAGTGTTAACTACAGGTAAGACCTCCTTAAGTAGCCTAGTTGGGATGGGGTCTAAGAGACACGTTGATGATTTAGATGAAGAAATCACTGCGGTCAATTCTTGAAGAGAAATCGGGGAGAAGCAATCTAAATATATATTAGGTCTTACAGCTGTGTTTGAGGTTAGATAGGTACTATCTGAGGACAGGAGGTCATGAATTTTGCCTCTAATAGTAAAAATCATTACTGCTAAGGGCTAAAGGAATACAAGGCTCAATAGAGCTTTGACTCTCAGTCAGCCTGGCTACAGTGCTGAAAAGAAACCTGGGATTATTTTTGTTTTCTTCTATTAATGCTGAGTAATAGTTTGCTCTGGCATTGCGGAGGCCCCTCTTATACGTTTTGAGACTGTTTGCCCAAATTAAACGAGATTCTTCCAGTTTGGTTAAGCGCTATTCCTTTCAAATTTTCGTGATATTTGTTTTAACTTACGGGTTTGAGAGTTATACCAAGGAGCGAACTTTCTTTGCTTTGTTAACTTCTTTTTAAGAGGAGCTACAGAGTTGAGTGTTGTTCGCAGCGAGCCTACGGCGCTATCGACAAGATGAACACTTCGGGAGAGGTTAAAGTCGGCACGGGAAACCTCTGTTACTGAAGGACTTGGTATTGAATTTTACGACGGAGTAATCATTTCTTAAATTTTGCAACAGCACTATCTGATAAACATCTAGTAATCAAGTAAAAAGAAATCAAAAGTAATCAAATAATGATACGATAGTGAGGGATGGAATTTCAATGCCATACGTCAGAACTAGATCGAGGGTATGGCTAAAACAGTGATTGGGTTCAAGTACACCCTGACTGAAGCCAATGGAGTCTAATAATGAAATAAACGCGGTAGCCAGGGAGTCATTATCAACGTCGACATGAATGTTAAAATCGCCTACAATAATAACTTTATCTGATTTAAGAACTAAACTGGATAAAAACTCTGAGAATTCAGAAACAAATTCAGAATACGGGCTAGGAGCACGGTACACTATAACAAATAAAAGTGGCTGCAAGGTTTTCCAGGTCGGATGTAAAAGACTAAGAACGAGGCTTTCAAATGAATTATAATCTAGTTTAGGTTTAGGGCTGATTAACAGACTAGAGTTAAAAATGGCTGCAACTTCCCCTCCTCGGCCGCTGCCTTGAGGAACGTGGGTATTATTATGACTGGGAGGAGTGGATTCATATCTGATATTTAACAGTCCACATTTAATTCTCCTGTTTTGTCTTTCTGTCACAGAAGAGGTTTTAATTTTTATGAGGTTGTTATGCACAACTCCTCTTTGTTTAATTTTGGATTTAAATAATTTAGGTAGTCGGGGGACAGACACCGTGTGTATAAAAATATGAAAACTATGGCTGGGTAACTGAACTAGAAGCTCAGAGAAGCGTATAGGACTGCGACTCTGAGTCCTGATCTCAGCTCTGGGTTGTCAGGGATTTGAATTACTAATAAAATTTGCCAGGTTCCTAGAAATGAGAGCAGCTCCATCCAAAGTGGGATGAATGCCATCTCTCCTAATAAGACCAGGTTTTCCCCAGAAAGTTTGCCAATTATTAACGAAACCCACATTGTTTGCTGGACACCACCTGGACAGCCAGCGATTAAATGATGACATGCGGCTAAACATGTCATCACTGGTCAGATTTGGGAGGGGTCCAGAGAAAACTATGGAGTCCGACATCGTTTTTGCGTATTCACACACCGAGGCAATATTAATTTTAGTGACCTCCGATTGGCGTAACCGGGTGTTATTGGCGCCGACGTGAATAACAATCTTACTGAATCTACGTTTAGCTTTAGCCAGCAGTTTTAAATTTGATTCAATGTCGCCCGCTCTGGCCCCAGGGATACAATTGACTATGGCCGCTGGTGTTGCTAACTTCACATTCCTCAGAATAGAGCTGCCAATAACCAGAGTTTTATCATCAGCGGGTGTGTTGCTGAGTGGGGAAAAGTGGTTGGAAATGTGAACAGGCTGGTGGTGAGCCGTGAGCTTCGGCTTGGAGCTATGCCTCTGGCGAACGGTTACCCAACCTCCCGGCTGTACGGGTGTTACCAGAGGACCGCTAGCGGAGGCTATGCTATGTGGCTCCGTACCGGCTACAGGGGACTGGCTAACTACCGCAGCTACTGAATGGTTTTCCATGGTGCGGAGCCGCGCTTCTAGTTCACTAAGCCTCGCCTCCAACACAGCAAATAAGCTACACTTGTTACAATTACCACTGTCGCTAAAGGAGGCAGAGGCATAACTAAACATTTGGCACACCGAGCAAGAAAGAGCAGAGGGAGAAGCCATCGCTAACTGTAAAGCTAATGTAGCTACCAAGGCTAGTAATGTTGTTGCAAACAACAGCTAAGAGATTAGCAGGGAAGTCGTAAAAAGGAGGAGAGCTATAAGTGCTTAAACAGAACTATTGTGGGTTAAGACTTGAAGTAGACGTTAAAGCAACTGAAGTGAGAAAGCAAAAAGCAGGCTAGTAGAATTCACCAGAGCAGTACAGAGATGCTGTCACAGAAACACTGGAAATGACACAGCTCGCTTACCGCAATACGTCAGTACGTCAGTAATGTCCACCACGTCAGTAATGTCCAACTAGGCTATTTAAGGAGGTCTTACCTGTAGTTAACACTCATATATTAGATATGATCAATATATCCTTATTAACAGGCTATGTACCACAGTCTTTCAAGGTAGCTGTAATTAAACCTCTCCTAAAAAAGGCCCACCCTGGATCCAGAGGTGTTAGCCAACTATATCCCAATATCTAATCTTCCCTTTCTTTCAAAGATCCTTGAGAAAGTAGTTGCAGACCAGCTGTGTGATTTTCTCCATGATAATAATTTATTTGAGGAATTTCAGTCAGGATTTAGAGTGCATCATAGCACTGAGACAGCACTAGTTAAAATTACAAATGATCTTCTGATTGCTTCAGACAAAGGACTCGTCTCTGTACTTGTTTTATTAGATCTTAGTGCGGCGTTTGACACTATTGACCATCAAATTCTGCTACAAAGACTGGAACACTTAATTGGCCTAAAAGGTTCTGCACTAAGCTGGTTTAAATCTTATTTATCTGATCGTTTTCAGTTTGTTCACGTTCATAATGAATCATCCTTACGTACTAAAGTTTGTTTTGGAGTTCCGCAAGGTTCTGTGCTCGGACCAATCCTATTTACTCTATATATGCTTCCTTTAGGTAACATCATTAGAAATTACTCTGTAAATTTCCATTGTTATGTGGATGATACACAGTTGTATTTATCTATGAAGCCAGAAGAAAGTAATCAATTAACTAAACTTCGTAATTTCCTTAAAGACATAAAAACCTGGATGAGCACCAATTTCCTGATGTTAAATTCAGACAAAACTGAAGTTATTGTTCTTGGCCCCAAACAACTCAGAGACTCTTTATCTGATGACATAGTTTCTCTAGATGGCATTGCTCTGGCCTCTAGCACTACCGTAAGAAACCTCGGAGTAACATTTGATCAAGATTTGTCTTTTAATTCTCATTTAAAACAAACCTCACGGACTGCATTTTTTCATCTGTGTAATATTGCGAAAATTAGGCCTATCCTGACCCGAAAAGATGCAGAAAAATTGGTCCACGCTTTTGTTATCTCAAGGCTGGATTACTGTAACTCTCTATTATCTGGTAGCTCTAGTAAGTCCTTAAAAACTCTCCAGCTAATTCAGAATGCAGCAGCACGTGTACTAACAGGAACTAAGAAATGTGATCATATTTCTCCTGTTTTAGCTTCTCTGCACTGGCTCCCTGTAAAATCCAGAATTGAATTTAAAATCCTACTATTAACTTATAAAGCTCTAAATGGTCAAGCTCTGTCATATCTTAGAGAGCTCATAGTGCCATATTATCCCACCAGAACTCTGCGCTCTGAGAACGCAGGGTTACTCATGGTCCCTAAAGTCTCCAAAAGTATATCAGGGGCCAGAGCCTTCAGCTATCAGGCTCCTCTCCTGTGGAATCATCTTCCTGTTACGGTCCGGGAGGCAGACACCGTCTCCACATTTAAGACTAGACTTTCCTCTTTGATAAAGCTTATAGTTAGGGCTGGCTCAGGCTTGCCTTGTACCAGCTCCTAGTTAGGCTGACTTAGGCCTAGTCTGCCGGAGGACCCCCTATAATACACCGGGCATCTTCTCTCCTTCTCTCTCTCTCTCTCTCTCTCTCTCTATCTATCTCTCTCTCTCTCTCTCTCTCTCGTCCTATTACTGCATCTTGCTAACTCGGCCATTCTGGATGTCACTAACTCGGCTTCTTCTCCAGAGCCTTTGTGCTCCATTGTCTCTCGGGTTAACTCATATTGCAGCGGTGCCTGGATAGAGTGACATGTGTGGTTGTGCTGCTGCCGTGGTCCTGCCAGATGCCTCCTGCTGCTGCTGTTATCATTAGTCATACTTCTACTGTTATTATACACATATGATTATTGTCACATATGTAAACTATCAGATATTAATATATACTTTCAACATATTGTACCACAGTAGCCAGAACTATAATTATAATATTATTATTTTCATTAATGTTGTTGTAAGCTAGTCATTACCGTCTGTCCTGCATCTCTCTCTCTCTCTCTCTCTCTCTCTCTCTCTTTCTGTTTCATTGTGTCATACGGTTTACTGTTAATTTATTATGTTGATCTGTTCTGTATGGCATCTATTGCACGTCTGTCCTTCCTGGAAGAGGGATCCCTCCTCAGTTGCTCTTCCTGAGGTTTCTACCGTTTTTTTTTTTGCCCCGTTAAAGGGTTTTTTTGGGGGAGTTTTTCCTTATCCGCTGTGAGGGTCCTAAGGACAGAGGGATGTCGTATGCTGTAAAGCCCTGTGAGGCAAATTGTGATTTGTGATATTGGGCTTTATAAATTATAAATTTTAATTTAATTAGGGCAAGCCACATCGCAAGCCCCGCGATGTAAATATTGCACACGTGTGCATCGCGATGGTGATGCTTAAAAGATATACTATCGTTCAGGCCTAGTTGGTGGTGTTTCTGCCCTTGCATGTAATTATGGTGCTGCATAAATTGCACGTCGTGCTGTTAGAGTCTTTTTTGGTGAAGTAAAACCACGCTTTCAACCGCTTCTGTCTCTCCGCCATTACATCTTCTTTGTTTTTCAACGTGTTGCTGACTGACGAGCGTGACGTGCGTCATTGACGTAAAGATTTGGCGTAATGAAAAGGATCGATAAGGGTATCGTTAAGCATAAAGGCTAATGATGTGGATGAAATGAACCACTTGTAACCGGTTCTTAAGAGGAACCAGTTCTCGATTCCCATCCCTATCAGTGAATAACCTCCTAAGCCTTATGATAAGCTAATATGGCAAGGCTTCACTATACAGACCAGTGAGCAGTGATAACTAACACGTCTTTGGGGTCATCAGGTGGGAACCTCCTTTCACCAGTGATTCGTCTAGTTGGTCCCACGACACCTCCAGGAGGCTAGACAGTGATCTCTGGCATCCCAGAGACACTCCCCTAATGCAAGCTCTCACTGCTCCCCGCACCAACCCAACAACCTCCTTCACCTTACATTACACATGGCTTTCTCAGCCCAAACAGCACTGCCACCTTCAGCAAACCCAGGCTCGGTTTATGCGAGCTCCAGGTAGTGACAGTGCCAATACTACCTTTCCTAGCACATTCACCATACCCTATTTCACATGCTACATATCATAACTCCAATATAAGCTAAAGTTAAAGGAGATAGAGAAGATAAACTCACAGGCTTTCTCAGCCCAAACAGCACTGCCACCTTCAACAAACCCAGGCTCCGATTATGTGAGCTCCAGGTAGTGACCTTGCCGATACTACCTTTCCTAGCACATTCACCATACCCTATTTCACACGCTACATATCATAACTCCAATATAAGCTAAAGTTAAGAGAGATAGAAAAGATTGAGTCACAGAATCAGCAAACACACTCACCTTGCAGCATGGTCTCAAACAACAGGGATTCAAATAGGCCACTCCCACACTTAAATAACCTTCCTCTTCCTGGATTTTCTCCTGAGAGGACTGATTGGTGGATCTCTCCATCTGATCTCAAGGAGTTATGTACCCTGCCTAGTAGGTCCCCTTGCTGGCCCCCAACTGACATTATTCCTCCTCATCCAAATCCACTGACTAGCTCTGGCTGCTTCATCTGACATTTCCTTTACTGTCTTCCTCAAACTCTGTCCCCGCGCTCCGAGTTCCCCCAGGAGTGAGAGAGCTGATCTTGCTATGAATCCCCTACACCCCACTTCCACTGGAGAAATCCTAGTTTTCCACCCTTGCTGCTCAGCTTCTGCCCCTAGGTCTGCATATCTAAGCTTTTTCCTTTCATAGGCTTCATCAACTGAGTCTTCCCAAGGAACTGTCAACTCAATGAAATAAACTATATGTTGACTCACTGACCACAACACTATGTCAGGCCTCTGCTTGGTACAAACTATTTCCTGAGGAACAACAAGCTTTCCCCCTAGATCTACTTGCATTTCCCAGTCACAAGCACCTTCTAGGCGGCCACACCCTTGCCTCCTTACTAATTTATTCCTTCTGTATGTCTCCCCCTCATGGACAAACTCCTATTCTTAAAACCTTCTGAATTTGCCTGTCTTCGCTTCCCTTCAATGCCCGCAGCTAAACTTTTCAACACCTGGTTATATCGCCATGTATATCGGCCTTGTGACAAGCTAATTTTACAGCCTGACAAAATATGCTTTAAGGTTGCAGTACCTGAACACAATGGGTATGATGGGTCCCCATTTACCCACAGTTTTAGGTTCTGGGGGGTTGTAACATATCGTATGTAGCCCCTACCAGGAATCTAATACGATTCTCCTCCATATTCCACAGGTCCCTCCAACTAAGCTTCCTCTTCTCTGCACTTTACCAATTCAACCACTGTCCCTGCTTAGCCTGGACCACTACCTTTGCACCCCTTAATATGTCCCCCTGTCTACGTATCTGTTCCACAACCAGCTTTCTCTTATCTTTGGGACCTGCTTAAAAGCACTTTGACAGTATTGATTTTGACTGTGTTGTTATAGTGGGTGATTTTAATATTCATACTGATAATCCCAAAGATGGCAGTGCGAAAGAACTTTTCTACATCCTGGACAACTTTGAACTTTCCCAGCATGTAACAGAGCCAACACACAATAAGGGACATATTTTAGATCTAATTATCTCCAAAGGGCTCAACATTTCTGAGGTTGTGGTGACTGATGTTGCCTTTTCCGATCATTACTGTGTTTTCTTTAAAATGGCCATCTCCGCTGACTCCAGTAAAATTACAACAGAGGTAATCAGAAAATGCTATATCAATGAAAACACCTGTACACTATTCACCCAGGATTTTACACCCACACCAGCTCTGCCCTCAGTCTCTGTCAATGATCTGGTTCATAGTTTCAGCTCTAAAGCTATGAATATTATGGACAATATTGCCCCCATGAAGGTCAAAGTTGTCTCTGATAAGAAAAAATCACCATGGAGGAACACCACACGGGTAAAAGCTCAAAAAAGAGAATGTAGAAAAGTAGGACGCAGGTGGCGAAAAACCAAACCAGGTTCATTATGACATCTATAAGGAAAGTCTGCACATCTATAACTTGGAGCTAAAAAGGGTGCGGCAGTCCTTTTTCTCTGAGATTATCAACAAAAATAACAACAATGCACAGACTTTATTTACTGTTGTTGCCAGACTGACAAACCCATCAGCATCAGTCCCTCCTGAACTGCTATCCACCAAGGCATGCAATGACTTTGCTTCTTTTTTCACAGACAAGATTTTAAAGATAAGACAGACAGTCTGTAACTATAACACAGTGACTATTTCACCTGTGCCTCATAAGACTACTCCAGTTAATTTGGCACTTTTTCACCCATTAAATTATGCTACTTTGACAGACATAGTTAGAAACCTTAGGTCCACTACCTGCTGCCTTGACACTGCCTACAAGCTTTTTTAAAGATGTTTTTAACTGCGTAGCATCAGATATACTACAGATAGTCAACTGTTCTCTTCAGTCAGGCCTTTTTCCAACGGCCCTGAAGACCGCAGTCATTAAACCTCTCTTAAAAAAGCCTAATCTGGATGCCTCAGTAATAAATAACTACAGGCCCATATCAAACCTACCATTTTTAGGAAAGATCATTGAAAAGGTTGTTTTTCAGCAGCTTAACACCTTCTTGGAGCAAAACAATTCCTTTGATGCCTTTCAGTCTGGATTTCGAGCACATCACTGCACTGAGACTGCACTTGTAAAAGTTTTAAATGACATTCATCTGAGCAGTGATGCATCAAAGATTTCAGTTCTGGTATTACTAGACCTCAGTGCTGCATTCGACACAGTTGACCATAAGATACTGCTCAACAGACTAGAAAAGTTTGTGGGACTTTCTGGCACTGTGCTAAATTGGTTTAAATGTTATTTACAAGACAGGGAATTCTTTGTGTCACTTGGCAATTATGAATCTGTGCGAACAAAAATTACATGTGGAGTTCCTCAAGGGTCCATTTTTGGGCCTCTTCTGTTCAACATCTATATGCTCCCTCTTGCTCAGATTATGGAATATCATAACATCTCCTACCATACTTATGCAGATGACACACAACTTTACACAAGTTTATAACAGTGTCACCAGATGACTACAGTCCGCTACATCTGCTAAATAAGTGCATTGACGAAATCAATACGTGGATGTGCCAGACTTTTCTACAACTAAACACAGACAAAACTGAGATAGTTGTTTTTGGCCCCAAAGAACAAAGATCAATAGTCAGTGCTCACCTTGACGCCATGACACTAAAATCTACAAATCAAGCCAGAAATCTTGGTGTAGTTCTGGACTCAGACCTAAATTTCAATAGTCACATTAAGACAAGTACTAAATCAGCCTACTACCACCTTAGAAACATAGCAAGAATAAAAGAATTTCTGTCTAAACAAGATACAGAAAAACTTGTTCATGCTTTCATTTTCAGCAGGCTGGACTATTGTAACGATGTCTTCACAGGCCTGAGTAACAAATCAATCAGACAACTGCAGCTCGTCCAGCACACTGCTGCCAGTGTCCTCACCAACATCAAGAGAGTGGAGCACATTACACCAGTGCTTAAGTCACTGCACTGGCTTCCTGTGTGTCAAAGGATAGACTTTAAAATCTTGTTACTTGTCTATAAAGCACTAAATGGTCTCGGGCCTAAATACATCTCTGATTTACTTGTACCTTATGAAGCACCCAGACCCTTCAGATCATCTGGAACAGGTTTACTCAGTGTTCCCAGGATCAAAACCAAACAAGGTGAAGCAGCCTTTTGTTTCTATGCTCCCCACCTGTGGAACAAACTTCCAGAATATCTGAGGTCGGCTGAAACTGTCAGCTCATTTAAATCAGGGCTTAAAACATTACTATTTACTGCAGCTTACCGGTGAACTAGATATGTAACTTATTTTTAGAATAATCTGTAGCTATTGTGTCACCGAGTGGTAGTGTGTGACTGGCAGTGTGTAACACCATGTTTTCTGTTGAGGAGTACACCAAACAATGCCAGGGGAGGATTTGATAAAAAAAATACTTTATTACAAGAGATGGCTAAAATAATTTAAAATACAGGTGCTCCTAGGAGCAGTCTAAAAAGAGTCCAAAGAAGCTGTTACACAAACTGTCCACTGGCTCCACAAATCGTAGGTGGGGGAGTCCTCCGCTGCAGACTCCTGTAGCGTGGGGGCCAACAGCCTTAGAAAGAAGATAAAATATCCGTCAGGGTAATCACTAACCTATCAGTCTTATATTGTTGGAGTTTTCTGAACAAAAGCACTAAATTTGGATGGGAAAGAGAAAATATAAACCACAGCAACCCGAAAATCAAACACAAATGAAACTAAATAAATAAACAAATCACTCCAAAGAATAAATTCACTGCAACTCAAAATAAGCCCCGTCCAAATTAATGAAATTGTCCCAATGAAGACCGATGGCAGGATGCCCAAGTGGTGTTGTTTTTCTTTGTCTCGGATAAGAGTTGTAATAAAACAATCTGCGCAAACAGCTAACAGGTGATTTCTCCTTCAATACTCGTCGTAATGGAAGTGGAGGGTGAAGGGTGTAACGCGTCCCCACCCTTCCGCTTTTATCCACGGCTCTCCCCTCACACCATGCGTCCCGGCCTCTCACTGGTGTGTAGGCAACCGGACCCTCTGTGCGGCGGCAGCGGCTTCCTCCGTCCGGTAGCAGGTATACACGTTCTCTGTAGCACTTGGCTCTCTTGCCCACACCTGTGTCTTAATTACACGCCGCCTGCGCAATGAGAGAGAGGTGTGCCCATCAATTAAGGTGACGATCAGCGCGCGCACACACACACCTAGTCACCCTGTGACAATTGTTTTTATATTTGTCTGCTGTTACTCACTCTCAAACATAATTTTATTGTTCCTTTAATGTATGAATGGTGCTATATAAATAAAATTGCCTTGCCTTGCCTTGCCTTGCCTTGCCTTGCCTTGCTTTATTCCATACTGGTTTGCCTGAGCCAAGCCCCAGGCCTCCCCGGCCAAACTGAACATTACCTACAATCTCTGCATGCCTAAGAGCTGCCTCTGCCTCCTGAACTGCCGATCTTGGCTTCCATTTCCTCCCCTTGGTTGGATTTGGAACCACACTCCTAACTACCACGTTCTTACTCCCAGACAACAACAGCTCTGTCCCGACCTTGGTACATTTAAATTCCTCTGTTAAACTAGATACTGGCAGCTGAAGTATCCCTTTTCCATACAATGCAACACTACTTAGGCACCTAGGAGTACCCAACCACTTCCTAATATAGGAGCTAACCGACCTTTCAATTCTCTCCACAACGAATTTCATAAATTGACAGTGGCCACAATAACCTAGGATATAGCTCAAACTGCAAACACCACAACTTCAACTTTCGTGGAAGTTCGGATTTATCTGTTCTATCCAGTCCTTCAGCCACATCTTTTCTAAATTTCACCACCTGTTCTCCATCATTCAACTCCACATTGTACCACCTGCCTAAGCTCTTTACTGACGTTTCCCTAATTGTTGGGATTTCTTCATCATCTATGACAAACTTCCTAGCGTACTGAAATGCTTCTAGACTTACTAGGCTTGATCTTCATGCTGGCCCACTTGAGGTTCTCATTTACCTTCTCTAGTAGCCTCTTTGTACATGGCATTGTTGTGGTCACCAGTGTCATGTCATCCATGTAAGCCCTAACTGGTGGCAGATGCACCCCATTCTGCCATCTCTCCCCACCTACTACCCACTTAGAAGCCCTGATGATTACTTCCATTGCCATAGTAAATGCTAATGGAGAAATTGTACACCCTGCCATAATACCTATTTCTAGCCTCTGCCAACCTGTTGTGAAACCTGCCGTACTTAGACACAACCTAATATCCTCAAAATATGCTTTCACTAAGTTAACAACTACCTGTGGCACTTTGAAGTAGTCACACGCACTTCAAATGAGGCTATGTGGTACTGAACCAAATGCATTTGCAAGATATTACATGCAGGTCCCTTTTCTTAATCTTTGCTGCCTGAATCTGGTGCCAGATCATGCTAGTATGCTCTAAACACCCTGCAAAACCTGGTATTCCTGCCCTCTGCACCATAGTATCCATTAAGCTATTCCTTTCCAAGTAGCTAGTTAATTTCTGCGCTACTACACTAAAGAAAATCTTCCTCTCCACATTCAAGAGAGAAATCATCTGGAATTGGCGTTGAGAAGCAGGCTAGCAGTTCTTAGAAGGGCAGAGCATCTCAGGAAAAAGAGGAGGAAGAAGGAATATGCTAGGACAGGTTTTTTCAGGGACCCTTTTAAGTTTGTTAAAGGATTGTTCAGCCAGGAAAAGGGAGGGCAGCTTAAAGCAGAAAGGTTAGAGGTTGAAGAATATTTGAGAAACACATATTCAGATTTGGAGAAGAATAGGATAGTAGGTTTCCCACCTGATATCCCTCCATTAGGAAGGATAGAGCATGAGATGGATGTCAGGCCACCTAGGTGGAAGGAAGTTCAGGAGGTGGTCAGGCGTGCAAAGGCTTCTTCGGCCCCAGGGCCTAATGGAGTCCCCTACCGGGTTTATAAAAGTGCGCCTGATACCCTTAAATTTTTGTGGAAACAGCTAAGAATAGTTTGGGAAAAACAAATTATACCAAGAGCATGGTGTAGGGCAGGGGGTGTCCTCATTCCTAAGGAGAAGGAGTCTGTGGACCTTAGCCAGTTCTGGATGATTTCTCTCTTGAATGTGGAGGGGAAGATTTTCTTTAGTGTAGTAGCGCAGAGACTAGCTAGCTACTTAGAAAGGAATAGCTTAATAGATACCATGGTGCAGAGGGCAGGAATACCAGGTTTTTCAGGGTGTTTAGAGCATACTAGCATGATCTGGCACCAGATTCAGGCAGCGAAGATTAACAAAAGGGACCTACATGTAATATTTTTAGATCTTGCAAATGCGTTTGGTTCAGTACTGCACAGCCTCATTTGGAGTACGTTTGACTACTTCAGAGTGCCACAGGTAGTTGTTAACTTAGTGAAAGCATATTTTGAGGATATTAGGTTGTGTCTAAGTACAGCAGGTTTCACAACAGGTTGGCAGAGGCTAGAAATAGGCATCATGGCAGGGTGTACAATTTCTCCATTAGCATTTACTGTGGCAATGGAAGTAATCATCAGGGCTTCTAAGTGGGTGGTAGGTGGGGAGAGATGGCAGAATGGGGTGCATCTTCCACCAGTTAGGGCTTACATGGATGACATGACACTGGTGACCACAACAATGCCATGTACAAAGAGGCTACTAGAGAAGGTAAATAAGAACCTCAAGTGGGCCAGCATGAAAATCAAGCCTAGTAAATCTAGAAGCATCTCGATATGTAGAGGGAAGTTAAGTGATAGGAAGTTTGTCATAGATGATGAGGAAATCCCAACAATTAGGGAAAAGTCAGTAAAGAGCATAGGTAGGTTGTACAATGTAGAGTTGAATGATAAGGAACAGGTGGTGAAATTTAGAAAAGATGTGGCTGAAGGATTGGATAGAATAGATAAATCAGAACTTCCAGGAAAGTTGAAGTTGTGGTGTTTGCAATTTGGGCTATATCCTAGGTTAATGTGGCCACTGTCAATTTATGAAATTCCAATATCTGTTGTGGAGAAAATTGAAAGGTCGGTTAGCTCCTACATTAGGAAGTGGTTGGGCGCTCCTAGGTGCCTAAGTAGTGTTGCATTGTATGGAAAAGGGATACTTCAGCTGCCAGTATCTAGTTTAACAGAGGAATTTAAATGTACCAAGGTCAGGACAGAGCTCTTGTTATCTGGGAGTAAGGACGTGGTAGTTAGGAGTGTGGTTCCAAATCCAACCAAGGGGAGGAAGTGGAACCCAAGATCGGCAGTTCAGGAGGCAGAGACAGCTCTTAGACATGCAGAGATTGTAGGTAATGTTCAGTTTGGCCGGGGAGGCCTGGGGCTTGGCTCAGGTAAACTGGTATGGAATAAAGCAGGCCTCAAAGATAAAAGAAAGCTGGTTGTAGAACAGATACGCAGACAGGAAGAGATAGTAAGGGGTGCAAAGGTAGTGGCCCAGGCTAAACAGGGACAGTGGTTGAATTGGGAAAGTGTAAAGAAGAGGAAGCTTAGTTGGAGGGACCTGTGGAGTATGGAGGAGAATCGTATTAGATTCCTGGTAGGGGCTACATACGATGTCTTACCAACCCCCATGAACCTAAAACTGTGGGTAAATGAGGACCCATCATGCCCATTGTGTTCACGTACCGCAACTTTAAAGCATATTTTGTCAGGCTGTAAAGTTAGCTTGTCACAAGGCCGATATACATGGCGACATAATCAGGTGTTGAAATGTTTAGCTGCAGGCATCTAAGGGAAACGAAGACAGGTGAATTCAGAAGGTGTTAAGGATAGGAGCTTAGTAATTCAGTTTGTCCGTGAGGGAGAGAAATACAGAAGGGATAAGTTAGTGAGGAGGCAAGGGTGTGGCCGCCTAGAAGGTGCTTGTGATTGGGAAATGCAAGTAGATTTAGGGGGAAAGCTTGTTGTTCCTCAGGAAATAGTCTGTACCAGGCAGAGGCCTGACTTAGTGTTGTGGTCAGTGAGTCAACAGATAGTTTATTTCATTGAGCTGACAGTTACATGGGAAGACTCAGTGGAAGAAGCCTATGAAAGAAAAAAGCTTAGATATGCAGACTTAGGAGCAGAAGCTGAGCAGCGAGGATGGAAGACTAGGATTTGTCCGGTGGAAGTGGAGTGTAGGGGATTCATAGCAAGATCAACTGTCTCACTCCTGGGGGAACTCGGAGTGCGGGGACAGAATTTGAGGAAGACAGTGAGGGAAATGTCAGATGAAGCAATTAAATGCAGCCAGTTTATCTATTACAGAAGAAATAATGTCAGCTGGGGGCCAGCAGGGGGAACTACTAAGCAGGGCACATAACTCCTTGAGATCAGGTGGAGAGATCCACTTCCTGTCAGGAGAAATCCAGGAAGAGGAAGTATTTAACTGTGGGAGTGGCCTATTGGAATCCATTTTGTTTGAGGCCATGCGGCAAGGTGAGTGTGCTTGCTGATCCTGTAAGTTCATTTAGCTCCTTTAACTTTAGCTTATATTGTAGTTATGCTATGTAGTGTGTGAAATAGAGTATGGTGAATGTGACAGGAAAGCTAGTATCAGCATTGCTTCTGCCTGGAGCTCGCATGTATGGAGCCTGGGTTTGGTTGAAGATGGCAGTGTTGTTTGGGCTGAGAAAGCCATGTGTAAGTAAGGAGGAAATCCAGGAAGAGGAAGGTTATTTAAGTGTGGGAGTGGCCTATTTGAATCCATTTTGTTTGAGACCATGCTGCAAAGTGAGTGTGTTTGCTGATCCTGTGAGTTCATTTATCTCCTTTAACTTTAGCTTACATTGTAGTTATGCTATGTAGCGTGTGAAATAGAGTATGGTGAATGTGCTAGTAAAGGTAGTATCAGCATTGCTTCTGCCTGGAGCTCGCATAAACGGAGCCTGGGTTTGGTTGAAGGTGGCAGTGCTGTTTGGGCTGAGATCACTGTCCAGCCTCCTGGAGGTGTCATTGTTGTGAGGGCTCGTCTTGGGGAGGTAGACTGTACAGCCTAACCCGGCAGGGGAGTGTGATAGCCTAACAAGGCTTCCTTCCCTGGGTCTACCTCCTCTGTGGTAGTATAGGTAAGGTAAAGGAGGTTGTTCGGTTAGTGTGGGGAGCAGTGAGACCTGGCATTAGGGGAGTGTCTCTGGGATGCCAGAGATCACTGTCTAGCCTCCTGGAGGTGTCGTGGGACCAACTAGACGAAACACCGGTGAAAGGAGGTTCCCACCCGATGACCCCAAAGACATGTTAGTTATCACTGCTCACTGGTCTGTATAGTTAAGCCTTGCCATAATAGCTTATCGTAGGGCTTAGGAGGTTATTCACTGAGTGCTGATCCTTTTTTTTTTTTTTTTTTTTTTTAGAGCACAAACTTCTTGTGTTTATTTGAACTCCCTCTCTTCTTCTGTAGACTTTTTCCACTGCTTTCTTCACTGTCTCCTTTCCTTAACTAACTTCTCTATTTCTCTCTGCCGCCTAGACTTACCTGACTATACCCTCACTCCTCTTTCTCTCATGCACCCCTAACCTCTCTGCACCATATGAGTAAATTATTTCTCCCATCTTTTCTAACTTTTCTATTGTATTTCCTCTAAGCCTACTCAAGATTACTTACAAATCTCTATTAACTATCTCCCATTCTCTACTGTCATTTGCCCTAAGCCATCTAACTCTAACCTTTTGCTCCATGGCTCTCTCTCTGACTGGCATACTGACCTCAGTGTCACCTGCATCCTCTCTTACTACCTCCATCTCCTCCTCCTCAGTAGCAGTGTTATTAATATCCTGCGAACTGTGGTTTTCTACCTGTCGCTGGACTTCATCCGACTGACTCGACTGACTTCTCAAGAAGAACTGATCAATGCGGCTACTCTGCCCTTTCTTTGCCACACACTTCTTCTTTCCCTGATGAGTTCTGAGGCCTTTTATTGATGTTACTTTCTGCCAGCCGCAAGGACAAACTTGAAGCATCTTGTTCTTGACTGTGCTAATTTTGTCCTCTACAGATGCGCTTGCCTTGCCCTGAGTGCTGCTAATTCTAGCCCTGGTGGATAGGTCCGTGCCCCTATCCTTCACTGAGTCACAGATCCAATGCATAGTCATGTCTGTTCCAATGTCTGTTACCGTGTAATCCACCTGTCAGTCATTTTACACCCCAGCTCTCGCTGACTCTTGGGGTATTTTCCCTATGTTGGCTGTAGCTAATTTTGGTTATAGCGAGGCTGCTAGGACTCACCACTGCTGCCATGGCTTGCTAAAAAAAAAAAAAAAAAAAAAAAAAAAGTGTTATTAACAGAGCATGTCAGCGGAGCGGAGCGGGTGAAAATATCCGGTCCTCACTTGCAGACCTGTCACTTTGCGCCGCTCGTCCACTCCGCTTGGTTCTGCGCATTCTTCACTCCGCTCCATCATAAATTTTAAATTTTATCCCGCTCCACTCGCTCACTGCTCTGCTCAAAAAAAAAAAAAACCTCCAATAAAACATGAGCTTAGTAGATTCGATTCTGTCTTTCACCAGGCTGTAATTTCATTTCATTTAAAAAAATACCACAACCCAACTCAACTAAGACATAAAGGTAATATTTCGTTTTTAAGCCGACAAAAACAGTGAGACCATAGGTTATTAATTTTAAACGTTTTATTTTTAAACCAAGAGAGACAAAACTGAGAAAACTGAGCAGAACTAGAGCTCCCAAAATTGTCGTCAACCTTCTATAAGACCTGAGCAGCCAGAATCACAGTTTACAAATATCTAGAAATTATTTCTCTCAGACTATGCCTGTCCTACACCGTAATGAAAATACGAAGTCATCATAAAATTAAATTAATCAATAGGCATTGTTAACTCAAATATATAGGCTACAAAATGCAAGTCATCCCAGTTTTAAAACTAAATAAACTATTAAGCCAAACCTATAATGTTGACTTGTAAATAAAACGTACTTGCCTTAAATAAATGATATGCCTATTGCTCGTGATATGCGTAATTGCACATATAGGTGGTTTTATAAACTTAGCTTACATTCACTGTCAAGTGTAATTTAAAGAGACACATTTTACAAACATTTAGAAATGAATTCTCTCAGACTCTGCCTGCCTGGCCAACATCATAATGAAAATAGCCCACAAAGTAATCATAAAATTAAATGAATCATCGGAATTGTTAAATAAAAATATAGGCTACAAAATGCAAGTCATCCCAGTTTTAAAACTAAATAAACTATTAAACCAAGCCTATAATGTTTACTTGTAAATAAAATGTACTTGCCTTGAATAAATGATATGCCTATACTGCTTGCGCCATGCGTAATTGCGCATATTGTATAAAATTAAATTAGCTTACATTCACTGTCAAGTGCAATTTAAAACAAAATAAAAAGAGGAGTCTCTTGTTTGCTATCTACAGCTCTTTTGAGTTCACCTTCAAGAACACAAGTTTGGCCAAAGTCTGAGGCTTCAGACTCATGCGGTGGTTTCTGGATAGCAGGCCCGCAGCGGAGAACACCCTTTCGGCGCTTGCAGAGTCGCTTGGGATGCTGAACACTGTGTGAGCTACTTTAGCCAGGCGCGGGAAGGACCTGGAGTTTTCTTTCCAGAAGTCAATAACATCTGCATCTGGGTTCTCTCTCGGGGAGTTGAGGTACTTTTCGACTTCACTTTTGGCGTGTCCAGGTGCGCAGTGCTTAAGTACTGAAGTATGACCCGAACAGGCGAGCTCTTTTACTTAGTTCAGGCTCAGGATCCGGGGTGGCAGTGAGTGGGGTGGCAGTCACAGTTTGTGACACGGCAGGAGTGTTTTCCTTGGCTTCTTCGAAAAGGAGGTTGCGGATCTCTTTGAGTTTGTTGCAGACTGACTCATTTTGGATGACCCACTCTGTCTTGAAATGGGGATCTGAGGCTAAAATTATGTGTTTATCAGTGTAGTACCTTCCGTAGCGAGTTGACACATTATTAGCCAGTGTTTCTGCAAAAGCAGAAATGCCCATGGGAAGTGCAGCGTTGGTAAACAGGGATTTGATCACTGACAGCCGGGAGGATCATCCCTAGGTTCCCCAGCTCCTTCTGCATTTTGTCTGTGAGGTCCGCCAGCGGTGCTAATAAGCTGACAAGGTGCGTCAGCTGACGCACTTTGTTTAGGGTGATGTTGGCGGCAGTAGATTTGATTTTGTTTTGCCATAACAGGTCTTTTTGGAACAACTGGAGGACCGACTGAATCATCCGCAGTTGGCTGCTCCATCGCGTTGTGCAAGCCGTCGTGGGGCGTACTCCCAACTGGTCGGTTTCCTCTGTGTTCAGGCAGCTCTTGCGCACACTTTTCACCAGCTGCCCGACTTTCAGTAACAGGCAGTTAACACTGTCGTGCTCGTTAACAGCATCTTTAATAGCCAGCTGAAGCATGTGAATTGGGCACCGCAGATGTAAATTTGACACAGTTAAATCCCTTCTCATTCTCCTTTACTTAGTGGCTCGTAGTCCATGTAAATCATTTTAAAAAAGGCTTCATCCAGCTCCCTTTTTCTCACCGCTGTCACAGTTGGGCCTTTGCGTGGAGTGAAGAAACAGCTTATTTCCCCACCCCTTTGTCTCTCTTTCTCTTGTTCCCGCTGCTGTGCCTCTCACTCTGTGAAATACAAATTTACGGAGGTCCAAATTAAATTAAACGAACATTACTACACACATATACAAAGCATATTTTTAACTAGCATTAGCGACTAGCTCACCTTTTGATTTCGCAGCGTGTTCCTGTAGTAGACTGCCGTGTTTCCAATAAATGCGTCTTTTTAGATTCCAAAACGACTCTCTACTGACTGAAACGATGTCACCGCATTCTTTTTCTTGCTCCACATCATCACCATCTGTTAGTTTTACAGGAATGGTAAACTTGTATGACTTCCCAGTTTCTTTTGTGAAGTACACAGTACATGCCATAGTTCTGAAAGAAAATAGTGGGTGTGCGCAGGTGCAAAGATGCATTCTCAATTAGCTATAGAGACCAAAAGTGTCATGATGATAATGTTTATTTTGGTGTTTGGGGTGTTCAGTGTTTTTTCTTTTTCCCCCTCCCTTTTCTCTCCCTGGCAGCGAGTGTGCAGCTGAGGGCGTGGCTGGCCGGCTCTTTGTAATGAGGCACACCTGGTGTTCATCCAGTAATCACTTCTGCAATAAAGCCTGGTCAAGGCACCACTCCTGTGCCAGATTATCCCGTCTCAATCAGTAACGTAGTGGCTCCAGTCTTTTGTGAAGAAGTGAATTTCTTGTTTTTTTGTCGCTCTTAAGCGCTTTTGTTTTTGTGCAGCTACTGGTGTGCCTCCTGCCATACCTGATCGCATCTTCCAGTACTTCAGTGTCTCCGCATGCTGAGTCCGTTCCAGCAACACCGGCCAGTCCTCCGCCGCCTCCACTTGCCCCTTTTTCTGATTTTGCACTTAGTGTTTTTCAATAAACACTTTGAACTGTTTTTTTTGCTTCCGTCTCTGCATTTGGGGTCCAAACACAAAACCTAAACATAACACAGAAGTGTGTTACGTACCAGGCTGTAGACATGTGTGTTTCTGCTGTAAAGTTGGGCATTTTAACATGGCGGTCTTTGGGGATTGACTGTTTTGGAGCCAGCCTCAAGTGGACATTAGAGGAACTGCAGTATTTGGTACCTCCACAATGACTTTATCTCTTAGCCGTAGAGACTGTCGCTTGCTTTGAAGGCTTGCAACTGTCTTGCTTCTTGTAGCTCAATATTACCAGTACAGTATTTACTTCTAGTGAGTTGTACATGCAACAGTCTCCATACAGTATGCAATTCACTATTTGATGCAAGATTAAAAGCCACAATAAAACATGTGCTAAAGGCCATCTTTTACAGTCTAAACATAATTTTTATTGTAAAATCCCAAAATGGAAAATTCTCTTAACATTAATGAAAGACTTAAAAAAATAACTTAAATATACATTAACTTTTCAATCAAAATAAATTAAGATCATCATCTCAAAATAATGAAAACAGCAGATTTTTGATACCAATAAATGACCGACACTAAATCCTACAGAATTACATTGACCCAAATTACCTAAAGTTCTGTATCACCACCACTAGATTACATACATTAGATACATGTTTGTTTTTGTTGGGTTTTTTTTTTGTGTGTGTGTGTGTGTGTGTGTGTGTGTGTGTGTGCTGCTCAAATAAATTGCCCTCCATGGGAATAATAAAGTCTGTATCTACAGATGTCATTTAACAGCCATAATTCAATCTAAATGAAAGCATCTAACTAGATTATTTTAATATTGCCTATAACTTTAATACAGGCTGAGTTAGGCTACTTAATGTTTCCAACTGTCCAGCATCCAGTACAGACAGTTGTAGGCTGTTTTTGTTTCATAATAATCATTATGTGGAAAAAGAATTTGTTTGAATTTCTGTCATTAAAAAATACTTTGTTTTCTTTTTTTGTAATGGTAAAAAAGAGCAAGAGAGAGAGATAAATTCCCACAGACTCCCTGCAATGATGCTAACTGGCATGTCATTCAACACAATGTTGCTCACCTTCTGCATTGGGACAGGGGGTTACACCCCACCTTTCCGAAACCCCGCCTTTCCGAAAATAGACCTCCATTCTTCCTAATGGCAGGGTTTCCCATTTTTTCTAAAGGCCCTGCTATTTCGAATATTGGGGACAACACTCGCAGTTCGTCAACAGGTGCCTCAATCAGCCGCACACTCAATCACAGATCCGCTCTGACCAGCCTCCCTCTGCAACTACAGCTCCGCTTATTGTTGTCATGGATAGGCCTACATTGTTGCTTCTAGCTGGTGATATGCTGTGATAAGGCTTTAAAATTGTAGCCGTGGGTCTATGCTCATTATATCACAGTTAATAAACAATCAGATTGACTGATTTCACCTTTCCGTTTTATAAATGCATTTAATATATTTACTCCGACCAGAAGCCAGATTATCAGTAGTCTGTCTGACCAGAGTGGGGGGACAACACGTATCCCCGGGGGGGAGTGCGGCCGGGAGTGGGGATTTCAGCGCCACGGACAGCGTGCATAAAAAGACTTGACAAGCGTCTCCTTTTAAATGTGTTTGCTGCTAGCGAAACTATACATAACAAATGAAGACAGTGACATATTTCCAATAAAAAACAATGAGTTGAACGTTCATTTCAAGCTTTTGTAGTACAACGAATTTCAGAATTGTGCGAGTGCGTCTGGAGAGCGGGCGGCAGTGTTTGATGCAGGAAACTTGATATGGACTTGAAAATCAGTTTCGGAGTGGGGGAGTTTCGGAGTGGGGGTGGTTCAGAATGGCGGGGTTTCGGAATGGAGGGCTGTCCCCGGGACAGGGAGGGGAGGGGTAAAGTTATGGGGAGACAGGGCTGCTGCTTCTGACTCTGTTGTTGAGTCTGGTAAAAGGGGCAGGGACAACTGATTTAATATGAATATCTTGCTAAACATTTACCTGCACTGATTAAATGTAGGTTAAAAAGGAGTGAAATGTAGGCTAACGCTAGTCTGTAGCTAGCTTATTTCACTATGGACATTAAGCTAAGGTTCATTTCTACCACTCACAGACTATAGGCTACCCACCTTTCTTGGAGAAAAACTGGGTCACATATTGACACCCTTTCCTTGCCTCTCTTCTCTCTCATTTCTCTCTTTCCTTTTTTGAAAACCAGATTTTCTTTTAGTAGCCTACTGGGTAGCATGATGATGACTGTAGCGTTCTAGCGCAACTGCTGACTGCTACTAGGCACCGTCACCATCAGTGCGCTAAGGCAGGACCAAACCATTTCATGCAGATACAGGGGGGTGGTCAGTAAATATGGATGTTTACTTTTTGGTCAATGGGGATATTTAACTTTCACTGCCAAAAACAAGTAAAAACAAGGAGATCATTAATTTTATTACTATATTTGAAAAAAAAAAAAAATTCTTAATGATGATGGTTTAATAATTTTATATTAATTTTTACCTATTTTTGGGGCCCTTGGAATCATCCTAACTTTTCTACCCTATATGCAGTGTTGCCAACTTAGCGACTTTGTCGCTATATTTAGTGACTTTTCAGACCCCTCTAGTGACTCTTTTTCAAAAAAGCGGCTAGCAACAAATCTAGTGACTTTTTCTGATGTTACTGGAGACTTTTGGAGACTCTGACGTGAAAGCATGTATCGTTCTTATTCTTCTCAACGAACAGCAGATGCTGCCGTGGGCTCCTCCCCCGCCCCAAAACATTTACAGGTGGCCCAGTCCTCCCTCCCAGCAGCAGTCAGAGCAGGAGATGTTAACCTCTCCGCGTCCAGACTGCAAATGAATCGCACATGTGCAGAGCCGCCGCTGGCTGATCCCGACCTGGCTTGCAGTCAGGGCAGGATGTAAATGTAAAATTTTCTTTGTATAATATAAATCACTGAAAGAAGGTTCATTTGTAGTTCTAAACATATTCAGGGTGGTTTTTTACTCAGTTTCTGTCTCTCCCGTGACGTTATTTCTCTCACCTACAGCGTCCATTACAATTACATGCATATGGACAATTATGCAAATTAGGCGGTAACATCATTTAGCGACTTCTAGCGACTTTTAGGGCAGCCAATAGCTACTTTTCTTACTGAGGAGTTGGCAACAGTGCCTACACGGCACCACTGGCTACACTGACAGATAACTGAGCCTCCTACCTGCCTGTCAAACAGCATCAAACCATAAACCTTCAGAGTGAAGTCCTGCAGGGATCAGCTGTAAAGTCCGGCCAGTGGCTGCTTGCTCCACTGCCGTTAAGCGGCTAACAATCAGAGCTGCTAACAGCCACCGCTGCAACTAACAAACCCACAAGTCCATTCAACAGCTCCACCATCCATGGTCAGACAGACATGGCTGATTATTTACGGCTGAATTACAGCTCACAACTCACACAAACAGCTGACGCTGCTCCAGTGTGGGTACTTTTGTTGGTTAGCAAAACATCTTGTGCATACTATTTGCTGGAGTTTACAAGCCTGTGGCATTTGAGGATAATTATAAGCACAGCCGTTCTCGGCTTTCACTGTCAGATAGTCCACCACTAACATTTTCGTCATGTCTCGTCAATTAAAATGAAACATAGATTTTGTTCTAGTTCTTATTATCAAGATCTTTTTAGAGCTCATGATCATCTTATTTTCATCATGGAAAAAAGGTTGATGAAAATCTTTTGTCATTATTTTTGTCATCAAAACTAATACTGGCTTCCTTCTGTGAGGTGATACAGTTAGCAGTTGTAGTTCTTTAAAAAAAAAAAAAGAAAGAAAAAAAAAGAAAAACCTTCCTACATGAAACTACTCACAACAAGGTCTCTTATCTTATCTTGTCATGATTTCTGGGAAGAGACATTGCTGTTGAGTTTTACAAATGTAGTTTTTGGATCCTTGAGCATCGTAAGCTGAGTGCCATCTAGTTCCATTATATTGGAGAGAAGGCAGACATCTCTATGGCTGATATCTCCAACACTCAGCAACTCACACCAAAACTATCTAGACTGATAAATAACAATACAGGTAACAGGAAAAATATGTCTTTTAATTTTGGGATGAACTGTGTCTTCACATCCTGAATTTCAATGCTGAACTTCCACAGTTACAGTGAGCACAGGCTGAGGCCAGAAGAAAATGTCAGCTGTGTTTAGTTTTAGTGAAAGAACACATTTGGGACCAATCTGTGGATCCAGCTGCAAAATGTCCACAGCTGGGACAAGAAGACAAAGCATTACATTAGTAAAACTGTAAATGTGTCACTTTTGTTACTAAAATTGTGAGTGTTGTTCCAAGTCTTTCATCTACACCACCCACAGCTGTGCAATTCAAATAACAACACATTCACATAGAACTATAACACACATTTTATTATTTTATAAAGTCAACAATGGATCTATTTGTTTTATGGAAGTTAGATTAATTTGACCAAGTGTTTTATTCTGAGGTTACTCATAAGAGAAACTGAGGATATTACCAGCAAAAGAAATGATCATATTCTTACTGCCATTGGTAATATTTCATAGTAATAGTGAGTAATGATAATTAATCCATGATTCCTGACTGAATGTTTCTCTGAGAGTAAGTGCTGTGCTGCTGTGGCTTCAGACAGGCTCATCAATTGTAACTGGAATGCAGCTAATGAGGTGGTTTATTAAAGATTGTATGAACCAGCCACCTATAGTCACAGTGACAGAAGGTCACGCTACCTCCTTCATCCATTAGTATATTAGTTATCATACTAACCCCGAACCCCCAAATTACGGATGGACGATGGACATACAGAGGATATCACAGAATTTAAAGAGCAGTTTTAGGGAATCCCTGAAGACATGTTCATGTGGGGTCTGTTGCAGTGATGTGAGTGTTTGTGAATGGTTTTGTGGAGCTCAAATATCAATGGGGATTATTTTGTGCAGCACAGGAAGCACCCTTTGAAACACCCTGTGTCAGTCTCTTCTTTACAGTATTTGACCAACAACAGCCTAACCAATCTCCTCATTTCATGATGTACAACTACAACCTTTGTGTGTGTGTGTGTGTGTGTGTGTGTGTGTGTGTGTGTGCGTGTGTGTGCGTGTGTGTGTCAGCAGTAGGCAGACAGGCTCAGCAGATTGATGAACAGCAGAGCTGAGGAAGAAAAGACCTGTAAAGAGAGAGAGAAACATGACACGTCAGCATCCCAGTGCAGCTCCATCAGATGAGACAGATCAGTCAGTTGGTTGGTCAGTTGGTCAGTCAGACACTCAGTCAGTCAGTCAGTACTCACTCCAGCTGCAGAGTTTCCATTATTGTCCAGTGTAAGAGTGCTGCTGTTAAGCTGAACCCAGAAGGTCGTGTAGTCCTGAACCACAGTGGCACTGCCATATCAAAGACATGAAAATGAGTGAATCACTGTGTCAACAAATATTATATAGTCACATCTGCTCCACTTATTTGGACCCATCTCTGCTATGATATATGTGACACTGTTTGATGGATGCTGGCACTTGTTGCATTAGTTGCAGTACCAGTAATAACCACTAGACACACTCATTTATGATAGCTCAGATGCTTGCTTTTAGAAGTTTGGACTTTGGATAATGTGTATAATCACTTAAAACTAAGAATTGTTTTAGAATAAGCCCTTCATATTTATATAGAGAGTGGGTCCTCTTCCAGCCCCCAGGAGGTGCGCCAGGATTTGAGGTCACATGATGCCCTGTGGCCCAAAAACACTTTTTCCCCATAGACTTACATGGTGAAAGAGATGTTTGGAAATTAGTTTAGTCTAGAAAAGATGCACGATTAAATCATTGGAACCCCATTCAAGTTAGCAGAGTGCTAAACCAGAGACAGCCAGTGTGGCCAGCGGAAGTCTTTAGTGCACGTGCTCTGTGGGCCACACAGCATGGAAGCAATGGCAGTCACCCAGGTAATTATCTCCAACAGGTGGAAGCTGGAGGGGGATCATGTGTTTGGTTGTGTGTATGTGCGTGCAAGTGTGTGTATGTGTTGGTCTGCAGCTAATCTTGAAAACTACTGGACTACATACTGGACTGGACTAATGGACTGCACAACGTATGTGTGCAGATATATGTATGCTCAAGGATCTGGATGTGGTTGCGGTGATTCATTATTGTTGAAAGAAAAAAAAAACTGTTTTATTGATGCTTGTATAATCATTGACTGCTGACTCCACACTCCTCTTAACCTGTCGGTAGGGGACACACGGTTTTCTGGATATTGTAATTGCTAGTTAAATGGTTTATTCTTTTTTGTCTATATTAATTGTGTTTATTGTTGACAATAGAAGGACACCTATATCAGTTTATCAGTATCTGTTGGTGAGTCTGTGCCCATTGGGAATTATAGGCTTTGATTGTTTTTTGATGTCGGAGGCCTAGAAGGTAACACAGCAAGAAATACTTTATGAGATTCAGATGAATAGGATCTCATCCACCACTTTCAAATGAAAATCAGTTTTTTATTATTATTATTATTATTATTATCATTATTACTTTGTTGTGCTGTAGCCGACAGACAAAGTTAATGCCATTCAAGGTCCAGTTATGAACGACATGGATCAAAGATTTGTGGCTGTATATCATGATTATATGGTATCTATATATATAATTATATACAGTACAGGCCAAAAGTTTGGACACACCTTCTCATTCAATGCGTTTTCTTTATTTTAATGACTATTTACATTGTAGATTCTCACTGAAGGTATCAAAACTATGAATGAACACATGTGGAGTTATGTACTTAACAAAAAAAGGTGAAATAACTGAAAACGTGTTTTATATTCTAGTTTCTTCAAAATAGCCACCCTTTGCTCTGATTACTGCTTTGCACACTCTTGGCATTCTCTCGATGAGCTTCAAGAGGTAGTCACCTGAAATGGTTTCCACTTCACAGGTGTGCCTTATCAGGGTTAGTTAGTGGAATTTCTTGCTTTATCAATGGGATTGGGACCATCAGTTGTGTTGTGCAGAAGTCAGGTTAATACACAGCCGACAGCCCTATTGGACAACTGTTAAAATTCATATTATGGCAAGAACCAATCAGCTAACTAAAGAAAAACGAGTGGCCATCATTACTTTAAGAAATGAAGGTCAGTCAGTCCGGAAAATTGCAAAAACTTTAAATGTGTCCCCAAGTGGAGTCGCAAAAACCATCAAGCGCTACAACGAAACTGGCACACATGAGGACCGACCCAGGAAAGGAAGACCAAGAGTCACCTCTGCTTCTGAGGATAAGTTCATCCGAGTCACCAGCCTCAGAAATCGCAAGTTAACAGCAGCTCAGATCAGAGACCAGATGAATGCCACACAGAGTTCTAGCAGCAGACCCATCTCTAGAACAACTGTTAAGAGGAGACTGCGCCAATCAGGCCTTCATGGTCAAATAGCTGCTAGGAAACCACTGCTAAGGAGAGGCAACAAGCAGAAGAGATTTGTTTGGGCCAAGAAACACAAGGAATGGACATTAGACCAGTGGAAATCTGTGCTTTGGTCTGATGAGTCCAAATTTGAGATCTTTGGTTCCAACCGCCGTGTCTTTGTGACATGCAGAAAAGGTGAACGGATGGATTCCACATGCCTGGTTCCCACTGTGAAGCATGGAGGAGGAGGTGTGATGGTGTGGGGGTGTTTTGCTGGTGACACTGTTGGGGATTTATTCAAAATTGAAGGCCCACTGAACCAGCATGGCTACCACAGCATCCTGCAGCGACATGCCATCCCATCCGGTTTGCGTTTAGTTGGACGATCATTTATTTTTCAACAGGACAATGACCCCAAACACACCTCCAGGCTGTGTAAGGGCTATTTGACCAAGAAGGAGAGTGATGGAGTGCTGTGGCAGATGACCTGGCCTCCACAGTCACCGGACCTGAACCCAATCGAGATGGTTTGGGGTGAGCTGGACCGCAGAGTGAAGGCAAAGGGGCCAATAAGTGCTAAACACCTCTGGGAACTCCTTCAAGACTGTTGGAAAACCATTTCAGGTGACTACCTCTTGAAGCTCATGGAGAGAATGCCAAGAGTGTGCAAAGCAGTAATCAGAGCAAAGGGTGGCTATTTTGAAGAAACTAGAATATAAAACATGTTTTCAGTTATTTCACCTTTTTTTGTTAAGTACATAACTCCACATGTGTTCATTCATAGTTTTGATGCCTTCAGTGAGAATCTACAATGTAAATAGTCATGAAAAATAAAGAAAACGCATTGAATGAGAAGGTGTGTCCAAACTTTTGGCCTGTACTGTATATAATCTATCTATATATATTTATATTTCACATACAGTGCCTGTTAGCAGGAGAACTCAATCTGTTTTGTGCAACGTGACATGGCTCAGTCAAAAATAAACAAGAGGCTTCATTTTATTTGCATCTGAGGCGTGTCTAGAATTGTCTGGAGTGGCTGTGATCAGCTCAGGTGGCTGCCTAGTGGAAATCTGCACTCTACAGAGTGCACTTTTCTAGTTGTATATGCAGCAGCTGAACTAATTTGGCTTCATGCCCCACTGAGCAACTTTGATAGGATGAATGTGAGCCAGGGCTTGACGCTAACTTTTTTCCCAAGGAGCACATGTGCTCCTAAGTTGAAAAAGTAAGGAGCGCACAAAGAACTTTAGGGGCACAATGTAAATTGATCACATAATGTGTTTTCCGTAATAAACGTGATGCAAATAGACATTTACAAGCAAAATTATTTAATGAATTTGTATAACAAAATGTACAGAAAGGTAAAATCATAAAGTTTTGAAAAAGTAGGCCTATTGCAATTTAATTTTGTCTTTAATGTTATTATCTTATATATATTATCTTTGCAAAATGATTATCTTATATAATGTTATTTCTATCCTAAAACATTGTCCAGGTCCTCTGAAACTCTGCAGGACTTACGCCTCTTTCACACAGAGCTTTCGCAGCGCCCACCGCGGGGTAGGGCGCAGAGGACAGGATTTAGGGGAGTACAGGCTCGTTCAGGAGCTGCAGCTCCATGGTGACCGCTTCTGGGTCTACTTCAAGCTCTTCTCTGCTATTGGATGCGCGGCGCCGAGGTGTCGTCACAGCACGTTGCGGTGAAATTAAAAAAAATTCAATTTGAAATTTGAAAAGCTGAGTGGCATGATCTCACGCCGCTCAGCTCGGCGGCAGAGCGGTGCACCCTTGCGCCGTGGTAGCACATACACAATGAATGTGTACCGCTCTGATTTTCCGCCCGAGCGCTGCGCTCAGAGTTGAAATTATTTGAACTACGGGGAGAACGGAGCAGGCTTCCCCAGAGATCCGCCGCTTAACCCGGTCCATCTCCTCCACACTTTGACTTATTTCCACCCTGCCGACAGGGGGACTTACATTCATTGTGCCGACAGTGGCTTGGAAAATCACCCATAACCGTGTCACACGGGGAAGGGGGAAGAGGGAAGGCGGCTGGAGTTCCTCCAACATTTGCGGTTAGATTATCATATTTTTTTATTGACAAAAATATAGGCTGCTTTGGCTGATTTTTTTATGCCCACGTGTGCCCCTAAATATTTTTTACAGTTCGCACACACCTATTTTTAGTCGCAAATGCGAGTGAAACGCTCGCACTGTCGAGCCCTGATGTGAGCCCTGCCTCAAATGCTGTATCCAGTTTTTTTTCTACATCTATGGTCCTTTTCCATCTTGTCCACCATGTTGCACCCTCATGTTTTTATAGTAGCCATGGATAAACCAAGCACTGGGTCTAGAGACAGCCTGTCACATTTTTACATTTCCACAGGCCACAGTAGTCTCCAATACACTTGAAAGTGATGAGTGAGCAGAGGGGTATTCAGTTAGTTGCAATCTGCAACCTCACTGCTAGATGCCACTAAATCTCACACACTGCTCCTTTAAGGGTGAGGAAATAGTGTAGTCAGCAAGGTGTATGTGAGTGCAACTTCGTCTACCTGAAGTAGACATCTCCATAGTTACTGTTGCTAGGTGCCTCCCAGGTCAACTGTACTTTCTTCTTCTTGGCTCCTGATGCCTGACTGACAGTCGAGTTCTGCACAAGGACACACACACACACACACACACACACACACACACACACACACACACACACAAATAGGTCCTCACAAAGGTAGAAATACAAGCCCCCTCACTTTAATTTACTTCTTTCCAAGTTACACAAAAAAAAAAAGATACTTGTGAGGACATATTCTTAAATAAATGATATTAATTTAGTCAGTGACAGTGGGAGCTTCTGCTGCGATGACAAATGATTTATATATCTTTTACACGAGCCAAAGACAAAAACACTGACAAGTTATTGATCATTAAAATACCCACTGGTGGAGATGGTGCTGTCTCAGAAACATGTCTGCTTCTGGTGCTACGTCACAATGCTGCCAGTTTAGTGAGTGAGCAAGCATTAAAAAAAAAACAACTAACCTCCATAAGTCCATAGTGAGTCAGGTGCAACCATAGACTGAATAAAAATAATTGACATAACCACAAAGTGTGGAAGCAGTGCCAATCATTCAGGTAAATATCTCCCAGGTGTAAGCCGGGATGGGATCATGCTATAGTTGTGTGTGTGTTTATGTTTGTCTGTCTGCAGCTAATCTTGAAAACTACAGGACCAATCAGCCTAATATTTTGTGTGCACATGTATGAATAACAGTTTTATTGACTGATTTATATCATAATTGACTGCTTACTTCTCAGTCCTCAAATTGAATTTCCCCTCAGGGGGATTAAAGCCCCTACAAGGAACTTTCATTTTGAGTTGATTTTGGTGACCCTGTGGACAAAAGCGGTAGTGTTTTGCCGGAATGAAGCCTACATTTCCCATGAGCTCTAGCGCGTATTGTCATGAAGACGCTTACCTGGCTCGCACATGTGTTTGTTTTGGGGATGAATGAAACAACAAGATGGGAAAACTTTGCCCCCCTCCTATCAGGGATCCCAGCTCACCTCTGCCGCGCCCCAGCTCCACCTCTCCGGTGTAAGCGCCACTGCCGCCGGGGTAAACGCAGCGGTCGGCTGGTAAGGCTGAAGGCCTGTTTGGCGAGCACTTCCACAGCTTCTTGGACTGAATATGGAGCGGTGCCTCACCTTTATTTCTCGGCACTCGCTGGACCCTGTCGACGCCTGGCTGGTACCTGTCGTCAGCCCGGATGAGGTGTTCCAGCCCCGCGGCCCCTGCTCTCCTCATTCCCGCTGGCGCAGGGTGAATCTGCGCAACCTGCGGCCTCTGTGTGTGGCTCCCTGGACAGCTAACGCCGTGGACCTGCCAGCTCCTGCCAGGATTGGGCTGGTAAATGCTAGATCGCTAGCGAACAAAACGTTTATCCTGAAGGATTTCCTGACTTCCCAAGGACTGGATTTTCTCTGTGTGACTGAGACGTGGCTGACTGTTGGTGAGCTATTTTAACTCCCCGCGGACGTCAGGTCGAGGAGGAAGAATAGCGACTGTTTATAAGAGTCACTATAAATGTAAGCAGCTAGGTAAGATGACGTGTGGCGTCTCAGTGCCATAAATCGTTTTGTCCTGGAAGCGACCTGCGGCGGACCCGGAGACAGTTTCCTAAAGGTATGGATATACACTATATAGAAATAGCTTATCTTGACAACGATGGTCTCATTTGCTGTTGTAGGTCACGCACAGACATCAGCAGAAATGAGAGACTTTTGCATATCCAGTTAAAAGTACCTTGTAGCGGCTTTAATAAAGTATATTTTAAAAAAAAAAAGTTTTCTGAACATTGGCTCAGCTAAAAACAACAAATTTTTCCAATGTAGCCAATGACCACTGTAGCCATCTTGGAGTACATTATAGTGCAAATACAGCTGTGTCACAATTTGCAATAGGATCTGACAGTTTATAACATGAGGAGTAGCATGAAAGTATTCAGGACCACATCCTCAGGCTCTAGATAGCCAATTTGTTTGACCACTGAATTTTAGCCTCTCCATGCATGATGTGCCTTGGCCAGCTCAACTGATGCTCTGGTGTAACACATGGCCAAACATGTATACTAATTGTAAACAGGACTCGAACCCTGACCCAGTAGAGATGCACCTTTATAGTTTTGCTCTGCCTTTCAATGTCTGTTACTAGCATGCTGTCATATTTAGTCCGCAAAGAAACAGCTGAAATATAACATTCACTCATACCTCCATGTTATTACAGTGCAGTGCAGTTAACAGGGTGGCGTTGATGTTGGTGAACTTTCCCACAGGCCAGGGCAGAGCTGCAAGCCGAAGACACACAGTTCAGTCAGTACAGCTGCTGTGGTGAAACAGGTAGCCTGAAAAACGTTCCAAAAAATACTAAAGGCAGTAAATAAAATTTGTCATGATGTTATATGTCATATTTAATGACAAAGAAAAACAGTGCAAACTGTTTTCATTTTTTGCAACTTAAAAAAAAAAGCTGTAGCCTATGTATATAATTAAAACAAACTGATGCCAGGAGCCAATTGAAGAATGGTGTCTTCATAATGAACATTTAATATCAATCTTGCAATATTACCATTACAAACCATAAGTACCCACTGACTCTACAGAATGCACAATGCAGGCTTTTCTCCTGCTCATCTGTAAGATAATGTACAAGTGTTTTCTTTTTGAGTGGAGAGCAGCAGCACTGTACACACCAGAGCATGAACACAGTGGCAGGGACACCACACCTAACTACTGTAGGGTTCATACCATGTTTAGAAGACACACATGTTGACACCTGCACAAGATAGCCTACCTGTACAGAAAACTTAAAAAAGCTGAAACTCAAATCTGGTTACCATGGCAACTCCATCTAGTGTTTACATTAAGCCACATAATATCATCACAGTAAAGCTTTTACTTTATTTTTAATTAAAACAACAACACACAGCACAGTACACATATACATGTATGGGGTCACATAAGTCCTTTCTAACTGTGCATTCACACCAAGTGTGAATTTGCAAATTTGCGTGTCGAGATTACATACAAAGTCAATGCAAAGACGCGATTAGACGCGAATTCGCGCCGGGCAGCGCGATGGACGCGTCTAGCGCGAGTAATTCGCTTCACTCGTGCCCGGTGTGAATGCACAGTAAGCCTCCTCCTGGCCACAAAATAAGACTCTGTAGCATTAATTCCCCCAAACAACAACCATAACACATAAACATAAACAATACATACACACACCCACACACATCTCCACATATGATGTAATACTTAAAACAGGCAAACACATCTCCACATGCATACATGTATACACAAATGTGCATCAAATGGGAGTATGTAAAGAGGTGGGTAAGTGGGCAAACAAGCAACAGCATAAAAGTTTAGGTAAATTAATGGTAATATCAATAGTTGCAATGATTGCAATTGTAATGAAAGGAAATAATTCAATTCTTCATCAGCGTTATATAGTCCTGACTGGGGCCCGACTGGCCCCAAATCCCATCTACTGGGCACAGGGCCAGCCCTGAAGCGAGGGTGGGGGGGCACTTACACAATTCTTCTAAATGACAACATTTGAATCTGACAGACATCCCTTCACTTGTTGAAGGTCCAGGGTGTAGGATTTAGGGAGATATTTTGGTAGTAATGGTTTAATGATATTCATCATTATGTCTTGTGTATAATCACCTGAAACTAGGAATCATTGTGTATTCATTATCTTTGAATGAGCTGTTTAATTCAAATAAACACAAGAAGTTTGTGCTCTAGAGAAAGGATAAGCTCTCAGTGAATACCCTCCTAAGCCTATGATAAGCTATTATGGCAAGGCTTAACTATACAAACCAGTGAGCAGTGATAACTAACATGTCTTTGGGGTCATCGGGTGGGAACCTCCTTTCACCAGTGTTTCATCTAGTTGGTCCCACGACACCTCCAGGAGGCTAGACAGTGATCTCTGGCGTCCCAGAGACACTCCCCTAATGCCAGGTCTCACTGCTCCCTGCACCAACCCAGCAACCTCCTTTACCTTACTTACGCATGGCTTTCTCAGCCCAAACAGCACTGCCACCTTCAACAAACCCAAGCTCCGTACACGCGAGCTCCAGGTAGAGACAGTGCTGATACTACCTTTCCTAGCATATTCACCATACTCTATTTCACACGCTACATAGCATAACTCCAATATAAGCTAAAGTTAAAGGAGATAGATTAACTCACAGGATCAGCAAACACACTCACCTTACAGCATGGTCTCAAACAAAAGGGATTCAAATAGGCCACTCCCACACTTAAATAACCTTCCTCTTCCTGGATTTCCTCCTGAGAGGAAGTGGATCTCTCCACCTGATCTCAAGGAGTTATGTACTCTACTTAGTAGTTCTGCTACTAAGTGCTAAGTGCTAAGTACTAAGTGCTCCCCGCACCTACCCAATAACCTCCTTTACCTTACTTACACATGGCTTTCTCAGCCCAAACAGCACTGCCACCTTCAACCGAACCCAGGCTCCGTACATGCGAGCTCCAGGTAGAGTGCTGATACTACCTTTCCTAGCATATTCACCATACTCTATTTCACACACTACATAGCATAACTCCAATATAAGCTAAAGTTAAAGGAGATAGATAAACTCACAGGATCAGCAAACACACTCACCTTGCAGTATGGTCTCAAACAAAAGGGATTCAAAACATGGCTTTCTCAGCCCAAACAGCACTGCCACCTTCAACAAACCCAGGCTCCGTACATGCGAGCTCCAGGTAGCAACAGTGCTGATACTATCTTTCCTAACGCATTCACCACACTGTATTTCACACGCTACATAGCATAACTACAATATAAACTAAAGTTAAAGGAGATAGGTAAACTCACAGGATCAACAAACACACTCACCTAGCAGCATAGTCTCAAACAAAAGGGATTCAAATAGGCCACTCCCACACTTAAATAACCTTCCTCTTCCTGGATTTTCTCCTGAGAGAACTGATTGGTGGATATCTCCACCTGATCTCAAGGAGGTATGTATCCTGCTTAGTAGTTCCCCCTGCTGGCCCCCAACTGACATTATTTCTTCTCTTACAGATAAACTGGCTAGCTCTGGCTGCTTCATCTGATATTTCCTTCACTGTCTTCCTCAAACTCTGTCCCTGCACGCCGAGTTCCCCCAGGAGTGAGACAGCTGATCTTGCTATGAATCCCCTACACCCCACTTCCACTGGACAAACCCTAGTTTTCCATCCTCGCTGCTCAGCTTCTGCTCCTAAGTCTGCATATCTAAGCTTTTTTTTCTTTCATAGGCTTCTTCCACTGAGTCTTCCCATGCAACTGTCAGCTCAATGAAATAAACTATCCGTTGACTCACTGACCACAAACTTACACAAACTATTTCCTGGGGAACAACAAGCTTTCCCCCTAAATCTACTTGCATTTCCCAATCACAAGCACCTTCTAGGCGGCCACACCCTTGCCTCCTTACTAACTTATCCCTTCTGTATTTCTCCCCCTCACGGACAAACTGAATTGCTAAACTCCTGTTCTTAACACCTTCTGAATTTACCTGTCTTCCCTTCCCTTAGATGCCTGCAGCTAAACATTTCAACACCTGGTTATGTCGCCATGTATATCTGCCTTGTGACAAGCTAAGTTTACAGCCTGACAAAATATGCTTTAAGGTTGCGGTATCTGAACACAACGGGCATGATGGGTCCCCATCCACAGGTCCCTCCAACTAATTTTCCTCTTCTTTACACTTTCCCAATTCAACCACTGTCCCTGTTTAGCCTGGGCCACTACCTTTGCACCCCTTAATATCTCCTCCTGTCTACGTATCTGTTCCACGACCAGCTTTCTTTTATCTTTGAGACCTGCTTTATTCCATACTGGTTTGCCTGAGCCAAGCCCCAGGCCTCCCCGGCCAAACTGAACATTACTTACAATCTCTGCATGCCTAAGAGCTGCCTCTGCCTCCTGAACTGCCGATCTTGGGTTCCACTTCCTCCCCTTGGTTGGATTTGGAACCACACTCCTAACTATCATGTCCTTACTCCCAGATAACAAGAGCTCTGTCCTGACCTTGGTACATTAAAATTCCTCTGTTAAACTAGATACTGGCAGCTGAAGTATCCCTTTTCCATACAATGCTCAAACATTTCTTAGGCACCTAGGAGCGCCCAACCACTTCCTAATATAAGAGCTAACCGACCTTTCAATTCTCTCCACAACAGATACTGGAATTTCTTAAATTGACATTGGCCACAATAACCTAGGATATAGCCCAAATTACAAACACCACAACTTCAACTTTCCTGGTCAACTTTCCTTTATCTACTCTATCCAATCCTTCAGCCACATCTTTTCTAAATTTCACCACCTGTTCCTCATCATTCAACTCCACATTGTACCACCTACCTAAGCTCTTAACAGACTTTTCCCTAATTGTTGGGATTTCCTCATCATCTATGAAAAACTTCCTATCACTTAACTTCCCTCTACTATCGAGATGCTTCTAGACTTACTAGGCTTGATCTTCATGCTGGCCCACTTGAGGTTCTTATTTACCTTCTCTAGTAGCCTCTTTGTACATGGCATTGTTGTGGTCTCCAGTGTCATGTCATCCATGTAAGCCCTAACTAGTGGAAGATGCACCCCATTCTGCCATCTCTCTCCACCTACCACCCACTTAGAAACCCTGATGATTACTTTCATCGCCATCACTAATGGAGAAATTGTACACCCTGCCCCCCTGATTGATTGATTGATTGATTGATAATACCTATTTCTAGCCTCTGCCAACCTGTTGTGAAACCTGCCGTACTTAGACATAAGATAATATCCTGAAAGTATGCTTTCACTAAATTAACAACTACCTGTGGCACTTTAAAGTAGTCAAACGCACTCCAAATTAGGCTCTGCGGTACTGAACCAAACACAATTGCAAGATCTAAAAATATTACATGCAGGTCCCTTTTGTTAATCTTCGCTGCCTGAATCTGGTGCCAGATCATGCTAGTATGCTCTAAACACCCTGCAAAACCTGGTATTCCTGCCTTCTGCACCATAGTATCTATTAAGCTATTCCTTTCTAAGTAGCTAGCTAATCTCTGCGCGAATACACTAAAGAAAATCTTCCCCTCCACATTCAAGACAGAAATCATCCGGAATTGACTAAGGTCCACAGACTCCTTCTCCTTAGGAATAAGGACACCCCCTGCCCTACGCCATGCTCTTGGGATAATTTGTTTCTCCCAAACTATTCTTAGCTGTTTCCACAAAAATTTAAGGATATCAGGTGCACTTTTATTAACCTGGTAGGTAGGGTTGGGACTCGTTAGGATTTTAACGATTCCGATTCCTTACCGACTCCTTCTTAACGGTCCGATTCCTTACCGATTCCTCTTACCGATTCCTATATTATATTCATTATACTTGCTATACTTAAACAAGTATATAATAAACACAAATGCAATGATACAAATACAAAAACTTTATTCTAACTGTTGCACAGTACAATTAGATGAAAATACACATTTGTGTGTGGTGTGTATTTCAGATTTAGAGCTTGTATCATCTCCCTGGGAATATATAACAACAAAAAGTGATTCTCTGATTTCTACAGTAACACTATTACCTCAAATTAACCACAGCAATATAATAAAAAATACTTACATGCATTCATGCTTGGGCACTGTTATTTACGTGACAACACCTGAACAGAACACACACACACATTGGCTGTTTGTTTCTACCGCTCCCCTCGCTGGAAGCATCGGACCTCCCGCCATCAGCCTCCGCCTTGATTAAACGCTGAAAATTAAATAAAACAGGGAAACAGGTTTTTCCTGTTTTATCTTATTTTGTTATATTTTACCCTCTCCCCTTGCTGGAAGCCTTGAACCTCCCACCGCCCGCTCCTGTCTCAAACACGGAGGGCTCCCTCTCCACTGAGCACCCACGGACGGCGTACGCCTGGCCTGTTAAATAGCCTGTAACCATAACAACTGTGTGACACAAACTCAGTGCTTTAGTTATTAAATAATGTCGGGCTCGGTCGGGTTTGGACAGAAATATGCGGCCCGTGGCGCACTCTAATGGAAATGCACGTGACGGTTTTTTTTTACAATCTAGGAACTGTTTGCAGGAACCGTTACTCCAAATGTGATGGAACCGGTTCCGGAACCGGAACTTTGGACCCGGTTCCAAAAAAGAACCAGATCCGGATCCCAACCCTACTGGTAGCCTGGGGCCGAAGAAGCCTTTGCACGCCTGACCACCTCCTGAACTTCCTTCCACCTAGGTGGCCTGACATCCATCTCATGCTCTATCCCTTCTAATGGAAGGATATCAGGTGGGAAACCTACTATTCTATTTTTCTCTAAATCTGAATATGTGTTTCTCAAATATTTTTCATCCTTTAGCCTTGCTGGTTTGAGCTGCCCTCCCTTTCCTGGCTGAGCAATCCTTTAACAAACTTAAAAGGGTCTCTGAAAAAACCTGTCCTTACATGTTCCTTCTTTCTCCTCTTTTTCCTGAGATGCTCTGCCCTTCTAAGAACTGCTAGCCTGCTTCTCAACTCCTCTTGCAACACATTAATTCCCTCCCTTTCTTCTTCTATCTATATCTATGCAGCTTAGCCTTGCTTACAATTTTTTGGTGTCCACTTGCAGTACTGCAGAAAAAAAACACACAAAAAAAACCCTGTGGCCCACCAACCACTTTCCGCATAAACCACCATTGTAAAGAGACGTCTGTAAAGGTGTTCTGTGTTGAGAGAACACGTTGAACTGCAAACATGGTCAATTATGACTCTTTCCATTATGAATTTTTGATCTTTCATATTTGTAAAACTTTCATCGAGCCAAGAAAAGCAATTTCAAATGACAATTAAAAGTCTGAATATGTGCCATCTTGGAGTTCAGCATCTAGTATCTAGAACAGGTCCTGTTCCATGTCTGCCATGTTGTTCTACAGTAGCCCAGAGCAGACTAACCAACCCACTGGCTCTAGATAGGGCCATTCACATTTTTGTGTCAGCCACTGTAGTTCTCCTACACGCTTGGCACTGGGGAGAAGTTTCAGTTCTGCCACCTCACTGCTAGATGCCACTAAATCCTGCACACAGTGGTCCTTGAAGGTTCTACGTTCTACTAAAGGGGATGGCAGATATTAAAGGGTTTTTACCTTGTCCCTGTCTGCTTCTGGCCTGTAACAGGAAACCCTGGAACTCTGTGGAGCTGTCCTTCACCACCTCCACCATCACTGTAAGGAGACAATCAGGGAGGTGAGAGGAGGAGGCATTCATGTTATATGAGACTGATTGACTTCAGGAGCAGCAGGAATGGACTGGAGGCTGGAGATGTTGACTGACTTCCGATGGTTGAGAAGATAAGACTGAGGTCAGAATAAGTTCCTGTAAACATGACCTTTGACCTCTGACCTGTTACACAATACCACCCCTGGGATAAAAGGTTGGATCAGGGAGGATTAGACAGGAAGACAAAGTACAGCTGGGGGAGGAGCTAGGAGAGGTGGGATAATACAGAGACAAAGAAAAGGAAAGAGCAGAGTAGGAAGAGGGAAAGGAAATACATTCCCCTTAAATAAATCCTCATCATACTGTGCTTAAAGCTTGTATAGTCTCAGTTTGATCAGATACAAGGTGAAAGAGAGAAAGGTGTGAACCATGGATACTGCTGCTTTGTGGGATGAACCTTAACCATTGACCATTTCAGTGCCAGTATTTTGTGTTAATTTTCTCTTTTTCACTCCCTTTTGGTTTTCACTAGAATGACCTGAATGTACTGAATAATGTCATTTAACATGACTGAAACAAAGCAGTGTAGTACACACACACACATATATATATATATATATATATATATATATATATATATATATATGTGTGTGTATATATATGTATGTGTGTATATATATATATATATACATATATTATTTTTTCTGTAACTAATCATTGTATTCATATCTAAATAAGGATATATTTGTTTCTGGGTAATTTTATATATTAATTTCTTCAAATATAAAAAGAAAGCAGGTCATTGATTAAGATATATATGTAGTATTAATATTTACATTTATTTTCTGTGAAGCAAAAATAATTGATAATATGCATTATCCATTAAGACTAATTTATATTTGTAAGTCATCGATAATTGGTAATTTATATTATGTATTAAGACAGGTTTATATTTTGTAAGATAGATATTTGGTAATTGATATTATATATTTACATGGGTTATTTTTGTAGGACAAAGTTAAATGATAATAAAAATGATATATTTAGTGTAAGATATAGGTTTATCTATTCAAGGAAGCTGTCATTTTCCACAAGGAGAAGGGGTGGAATTTAATAAGTAAATCAAAGTAACTATACACTGACAATTGCTTTTACATATGCTTTTCATTATTTGTAAATAATTCTTTCTTTCTTTCTATCTATCTGCTTGTTTGTAAGTTTATGTCTTTTTAACATTTTCAAAATAAATATCAATATCAATATCAATATCAATATCAATACACAGTGGAGTGTGACTTGTTGGAGTAAGACTGATTTGTTTGTTGGTTCATTTTAATTACAGATAAAACAGTCTAATTGAGCTTCTCGATTTAAAAATCTGACACACATGATGATGTTGTTGAGTAGGCTATATGTAAGACCACCTTGGTATACAGAAATACTGTACAGTATAGTGTAGGCCAAGGGTCAGCAACCCTTGGCCTACACTATACTGTACAGTGTAGGCCAAGGGTCAGCAACCGTTTTAATGTGAAGCACCATTTTTTATTTTTTATTTTAGTGTTGATCAGTGTGTCAAATCAATATAATGCCAGTCCCTTGTGCCTTAGTAACTTGATCTCCATTCAAACTTGAGCCATGTCCTCACCTTCTGTTGTTTGAGGCATTGGTTTTAAGCAGCAGAGTTCTTCCCTGACTGTCAAATTACAGTATCTTACTCTGACCACCAAACAAGGCATGTAATTCACATCCACGCTTTCATGCAATCTCAAGCGTAATGCTTAAGTTGCAAAGTTTCTGTGTGTGTGTGTGTGTGTGTGTGTGTGTGCGTGCGCGTGTTTGTTTGTGTCCCTTCATTTAATTCTGCTTCCCCTGTTGAAATCAGAGTTTTTTTGTGGGTCCGTCTGCTTGTTTGTAAGTTTATGTCTTTTTAGACTTTTTAGGCAGGCAGAACACTTTCTGGGTTTTTTTCACCAGTTTGTGGAGTTTTGAGTCGCAGGGTGGATAGTTGATCCGTCCGATCGGAACTGATCAGCTCCAACCGATAAATGAGGGGACCAGCTGTTAGTAAGTGAAAGTAAACTTATACGAACGGTTCAGTTTCACCGCGCCTGCCGTTCTGCTGCTCCATCTGTACCCAGAGTACATGTCCAATTAGTAACAGTAGGCTATATATATTCCAACAGCAGGCTGTACAAAACCTCTCTTTATTGTTTTGTTTTTTTTAAAAAATGGATTTATATCTTAAAACAATATCCTCTGCAAAGAATAAGAAGGCTGTTAAAACTTTGGACAGTTTAATATTTTTTCTTAAATAATTGTTTATATTTTACTTTTTATTATGTATTTATGGTAACCCCTGACATGTTTTCCATCCATCCATCCATCCATCCATCTTCTAACCGCTTCATCCTCTAGAGGGTTGCGGGGGGGCTGACATTGGGCGGGAGGCAGGGTCACACCCTGGACAGGTCGCCAGACTATCGCAGGGCTGACACATAGAGACAGACAACCATTCACGCTCACATTCACACCTATGGACAATTTAGAGTTATCAATTAACCTAATCCCCAATCTGTATGTCTTTGGACTGTGGGAGGAAGCCAGAGTGCCCGGAGAGAACCCACGCTGACACGGGGAGAACATGCAAATTCCGCACAGAAGGGCTCCCACACCCGGGATTGAACCGGAAACCCTCTTGCTGTGAGGCGACAGCGCTAACCACCACACCACCGTGCCCCTGGCATGTTTTGTTTTGTTTTGTTTTATTTTGTTGGTTTGTATTTTATTTTTGTATAAGTTTTCTATTTACGTTTATTCACCTGTCTGTATAATTACTCACCTGTTTACAACGGATTGATTGTTTTTGTAATACAAAAAAAAATACTCCTGCATGTATGTATGTATTGCTAATGTGCCATAAGTTAAACTGTGGCGTGCCTATGGTTGCCGGTCGGTTGAAGATTAGTGATAAATGTCATTATGATGATGTCAAGTAATCTTAATTTAGGTCAAACCTGATGGGTTTTACAACAAAATAATAGTTTAAGATTATTGTACAAATTTAATCTAGTAGGAAATGAACACACTTGCCTTTGCATGTCCTATATTGCTGTTTCAAAGGCAATACAAAGGCAGAGCGCAATAACTACAATTTAGGTGCATATACCTATTTAGTTAGTGCATTACCACTTTTGGAGCCTATTCATATTATTTATTATTTTTTGGAAAATGGTAAATCAAAATAATGCTGATGATAATGTTGATTAATTATTGAAAGTTGTAGATCATATATTGCAGATAAATTATGATTTATTATGATTGTTCTGCTGCTCATGGCCCTCCTCCTAGTCAGGCCATCCTCCTCCTATGATTAGGGAGAGAGGACAGCTGGGTTTCCCTTTTGTCTGCCTTTTGTGCTGAAGGAGTGAGGAGTGAGATGCTTTATCTACCACTAAATTAAGGTTTTTGTTTTGGTCATTGTATGAAGTCAACCACAGAGAATATTTTTGTTTATGTAAATAAATTCAGAACCTTTTTTGAACCTGGAAAGATCTCTGCAAGTGCTTATTATTTAGTGAGTCCCAGACCTCCTCCTCAGAAGACTAATCTGTTATTTTTTACCTTTTTTTTTTATCGCAAGAGTAGCCACAACCACTTTTCTGCCTATAAATGACAATAAACAGTCAAAACACTTTTTTCAAATTTAATACCCTACTGTAATACCTTGCAGGGACTACGCAGGAGTGTTTGTACAGAGACATACCTGTAATGACTCCTCCAGGCGTGTACGCAGTGCTAGATGTAGACACTGTGAATGGCGGGCTGCTGGTGGAAGGGGTGAAGGGTGGGTGTACAGGCATCATGGTGCCACAGGAGAATGCAACTGAGCCATTAGGGAAACACACACACTCCTCCACAAAGCACACACACACCACTGCTAAAAGCAACATCATGGCTTTAAGAGGCATCTGAAAAAGACAGGAAACAGCACTACTTAGTTTAAAATTATGGACACAGTGGGATTGTGTTATGGCTGCAATAAATGTCCTAGCAGCTCCCATTTCTGAAAAGCATGTGACATCAAATCTAACTTCTTCTTTCAGGTGAGAAAACAGATGCTAAAACCAGGTCTTTAACAAATGCCTGCAATGACTATTCCAAACAATAAGTTATCAATGTGACACCAGCACCATGAAGGAAAAAGAAAGTGAAATAGGAGTCTTGGAGAGCCCTCAATGAAAGGCTTTGGAGTAAACAAAAATGTAAGAATTTCCTAAGAATGTAATAACTCCCAGAAATGCACATACAGAGGCTCAGGGACATAGAGCCCCATCTGGCTTCCATTGAGAAGGCGATGGTTGTCTTCCCACAGAGCCAGTAATATCAAATGCGTCACAGTTTTCAGTCTGCATCTGAACATTCAGTAAACTAAACTCTAATCTGCACTGGAAACAGTTAAAAAGTTGAACAAGTTCTGGGTCTGGACAAGTTCTGTCCAGGCCCAGTGGCCCACTGTGTTGTAATCCATCTATGCTTTATGGGTAAAAGTTTCCCATCAAAAACTAAATGAGATGCTTAGAAAAATACAACACATTATTAAGGATTACAACAGTGGTCCCCAACCATTTGACATGTGACTCCTCACATAATATACACATCCACAAAATGATAGGTATTGGATTAAAAAAAAATTACAAGTTTTAACACCAGGAATTTTTTACACAATTTCAACCAACCACATTTTCCTCAGGTAAACAGCCTCAGTAAGGATATGAGGGACATAGAGTAGCAAAATGACCAGTGACATCATAATCATCTAATCACACTTATATGTGTCAAACTATCCTGGTTACAAGAAATAAAAACATTAATAATAAACATATAAGAATAATTTAAGGGAGCACTGCACAACTTCAACAGATAATAAGATACCATAAACATATCAAATTTCATTTTAGTAATGAGTCTGGTGCCACAGATGAACAAAACAAACTGTTTCGATAAAGGGACTTTGTGTGATGTCACAAATACTCTATATTTGTTAGATATAGATATCTGTTGGTTAACTCATATTGCAGCGGTGCCTGGATGGTGTGACATGTGTGGTTGTGCTGCTGCTGTGGTCCTGCCAGATGCCTCCTACTGCTGCTGTTATTATTAGTCATACTTCTACTGTTATTATACACATATGATTATTGTCACATATGCATACTATCAGATATTAATATATACCTACAACATATTGTACCACAATTACCGTAATTATTATTGTAATATTATTACTTAATGTTGTTGTAAGCTATAATCATTACTGTCTGCTCTGCATCTCTCTCTCTCTCTCTGTCTCTGTCTCTCTTTATGTCTCATTTTGTCATACGGATTACTGTTAATTTATTATGTTGATCTGTTCTGTATCATCTATTGCTCGTCTGTCCGTCCTGGAAGAGGGATCCCTCCTCAGTTGCTCTTCCTGAGGTTTCTACCGTTTTTTTTCCCCGTTAAAGGGTTTTTTTGGGGAGTTTTTCCTTATCCGCTGTGATGTGCCAAAGGACAGAAGGATGTCATATGCTTTAAAGCCCTCTGAGGCAAATTATTATTTGTGATATTGGGCTTTATAAATAAAATTGAATTGAATTGAAATTGAATATATACAGATTGTTTTCCGTGTATAGATCCTACAGGCAATCGCTTACAAAAACACTATTTCGTCACAGCCTGTGACGGCCCCAGGGCCTTGGTCCTTCGATTGTACTGTGTGTGTGCTCTGTGTCTTGCAGGTCCTCAGCTGGGTGGAGCTGAGATGGCATCAAGTAACTGGGAACACCTGGCCAGTGTTCCCAGGCTACTTAACCCCGCCCGCCCAGTCTCTGGGGTTCTTTTGTTCGTGTTCAGCAATCGCAGTAGCAGTAGCAGTTGTTGCGGACGTGGCTGCTGCCGCGCTCCTGTCAGTCCCCTCCTCAAGCCATGCTGCCTTTTGTTTTTGAGTTGCTGTCTTTTGTTTTGCACTGACAACATGCACCTTACATTATCCAACACATCCATGCACCCTCACACACCACTGATACTGACTTCCACACCCCATTGCAGTATTTATTGTTTATCGTGTTTAATAAACTTTTGTTAACTTTTGGAGCTGCCCCGTCTACATCTCCCTCATTCATTGCAGCCTACGAGTCGGCCGTAACACAGCCCTTTTCATGTTTCACTTGTCTATGATTTTTTCCCCCTTAGAGATGGTTTCATTTAAATAACTATTAAGATGTCCAATTATCAATTATTTAAAAATGAGCAAATGTTACAGATATATCCAACAATGAAAACAGAATTGTGTATAAGTTTTTTCTTCTTTTTTTCTTCTCATGACCCTTCAAATGACCCCTCAAATTTACCTTGACTCTTTGGAGGGGCCCGACTTCCAGGCTGGAAACCACTGGATTAAAATACCTGATTGTGAATAAAGAAGTTGAAAGTAGCTCCACCTTGAGCTGCTGCAGCAGTGTTTACACACTGAAGCATCAGTGTTAAAGATTTAATAATGTATTATATAATGAGTAGTCACAGGGGAGATTGTATACCTGGGACAGGTAACTTTTAATACTTCAGTATGTTTTTCTGGTAATAATTTTGTTCTTTGGCTTAAGTAAGATTGTGAATGCCGGAAATTGACTTCTTGGTGTTGGTTCTTTTACTTAAGTAGTACACCAACAATGTGGCTCATTTTTGTGTTTTTTTTTGTACAACAGTAGATATATATAGGCCTAGCAGATATATTCGCTGTTGGTCTTTTCATGGGAAAAGAAGAAAAACAGAATATGCTGTAGCAAAGTGAAAAAACAGTGGCTGAAGCTACCTCAGCATACTGGCCACTGTTGAAGCTGAAAAACCTCATCTCAGTAGGTCAAAAGGAATAACTGCAAAAGAATTTGTCTGCACAACATGTGAATATGATGCACAGTACAGTTATTAGTATGCCAATATTTGTCAATGTTATAAGCCATTAATACTAACAGGGGCGGCTGTGGCTCAGAGACAGAGCGGGTTGTCCTCCAATAGGAAGACTGGCAGTTCAATCCCCGGCTCCTTCAGTCTGCATGTCTTGAGCTGACACTGATACAAGATACTGAACCCCAAATTGCTCTTGATGGCTGTTCCATCAGTGTGTGAGTGTGTTAAAAACTGAGTAGCAAATGAGTAGTGTTGCAAAAATTTGCAACACTATGGCAGGCTTTGGGAGATGGAAACAACAAAGTTGTTAAAAATGTCTACGTTATAAAAAAGCACTTCATGCATGTATTCAAAGTTGAAAAACAGATCTAATAATCAGAGAATCATAACCTGTTTGCCTTGTATTCCTCTGAAATATGTAAGTGTTAGCAAAATATAGCTTATTTACTATTTGCCATTTATCAATCTCATATTGGATTCACATCACACTAACTTCAATTCATTTTCATTAAATCGTCATCAAAATGTTAATACATGTAAAAGTGACATTTACTAATAAAAATCTGAAGATACATGTAAATTGAGTAGAAACATTAAGAAATTAATTCAATTTGTAATTTGACTAACCTGGAAGTTAACTTAAGTCATTAAGTCAAGTTTTGTATACATTTCAAATATTTTGTATACCTCATAACATAGGTGAAGTGTTGCGATTGGTCCTGTCTCTTATGCAGAACATGGATCACACTGCAAACATTTGAACTCAGCTGAGGTGGAAGTACTCACCTTTCTCTGGATCTGTTGGTCTCTTCCTGCAGACACACACTTGGGTTTGTCTGGTATCCTTCCTTGGACTTATGTGACGGTTTAACTGTTTCTGAATCTCATCAAAATCACAAATATGGAATGAAATGACCTGGAGGTCCTCTCACAGTCTGTAACCTAAAGATCCACAGTGCCTTGTTAAGACCAGTTCAGATGAGTAATTGGTGTGCATTCATGCATGTAATTTGGTTTCACTAAGGAGTCATCCATTGGGATCACATTTCTTGTAACCATGACAATGTTAATTGCACATGGTAAGGGGGGAAAGTACACTTAACAACACACTGGTCAATTATGACACTCTCACCTATAGTAACCACAGCAGAGAAAACAGGTCATGTTTCACATTATAGCTTAATTACCGCCCACAGTTACCCTCACTTAAATGCTCCTTCATTCATATAGCATATAACCTTATATCTCCTCTGTTTGCTTCCCATACAATCCCAGTTACCATAGTTCAGCTGACAACCATTGAAATGTAAGCTTTTCACTTTAATCAGCTGCTTAGTTATCAGGTCTTTCCCTTGTTATTCAATAGTCTCCCTCCATATTCTTTGAATGACCTCCTGAAGCATTCTTCAGTAGGTGGTTTTGTGTCCTGCACTACATCCAATGGTAAGTCCAGTGTTTGTCACCGACAGGAGCGCCAATCACAGGCCAGACACGAATGCTCATCAAATACAGCTCATTTTTATTCTTTATGTGTGACACAGTAAGCACAAACAACAACAACAGCAGCAGCAACTTTGTGACTGCTGGAACAACAGGTAAACAACACGGACAGTAACAGTCAGGTGAACACAGTGTTTTGGATACATGAGAGTTTGGCCCCAACCATTCTCACTGGCAGCCATGTTGCTTCAGAACCACATTCCTGCTCCTCAGCTGTTTCTTCTGTTTTCAGGCAACCATCTCCAGTGATGTACTTTCATTGAATTCATTGTTGAACTGTCACAGCTGAGATGTTTACAGGAGCATAACTAGGTGTTCACAAGTTACTGCACCTACATATGCTACTTTTCATAGCACTTTTTTGCATCAAAAACATTTTTTTTGATAGTCTTTTTTTCACATCATTGTGTTTACAGGTGTTGGGGAGCACCACTGCATATATGAAGAAGTTCTATGAAGATTTCTGTGGCTCCAAAGGGAGGCTTTGTGAGGAGGTGCTGCCATTTTGTAGGTAAAATGAAGCTTTGACATGCATCTGCTGTTTACAATTAGGGATGCACGATTTATATCGGGCCGATAGATTATAAGCTGATGATAGGAAATTTATATTATTATTTGTTATTGCGATATTAAAATTATAGCCAACAAATAGAACCAGTAAAACAAAGCCAAATTGCTTTCATTGACTTAACTGGCGCAGCATCTACACCATCAATAAACAAAGAGAAGAAGAAGAGCACTAGCATGTGAACTCGAGAGCCAGACATGTTTGTCGCCAGTGCAGATGTTTTTCACAGTTTTAGTGGAAGACAGCATAATTGTGTCAGGGGTCAGATGCAGCGCTGAAGTACCGTCCCTGGAGCCACTGCCTTACTGGCGAACACTAAGTTCAACGTCAGCTCAAGCTAGATGGCAGCTAGACTGGCAAACACAGGAGCAATGGCTAAAATCCAATTTTTTTTTTGCTGTGTCAACAATAGTGAAGTCACATATGGTTAGGTCAGAGCTATAGAATATTAAATCATCTGTATTTTCTCACTTCATCTTAGCCTTTCTTACCCTCAGATGTGCATAAACTACAGGTTATGAAGTTCTTTTTAAAATATAAAAATGTAGGGCATCCAGTAGCTCAGTGGGTAGAACGGGTATCCCTCCCATGTACAAAGGCAGTATACTTGCCACAGCAGCCGCAGGTTCCGTTCCAAGCTGCAGGCCTTTGCTGGATGTCATCCCCTCTCTCTCCCCCTTTAAGCTTGATCTGTCCAATTGAATGAAGGCAAAATCCCCCCAAAAATCTTAAAATACAAAAATGTGAAATTATTGATTATCATATCAGTTTCCGCCATGAGAGTAGGAAATTATCTGTTATTGGTATCTGCTGAAAAAAAAAAACATATCATGCATCCCTAGTTACAATAATTAAGCAACAATCTTTTGTGGAACTGTGCTTTAAAAGGAGCAATAGTTAAGTTTGGAATAACTGTTTCATTAGTCAGTGTATGTTAGCAGGCTGTGTTGTGTCTGTTGTATGTTGTGTAAATACACACTTTTAAATGGCAGAAGTAAGAGAATAGTTAACATATCAGCATGGCACCAATAGTACTACCTGAGCAAACTGTGCACAGGGCTGTATATGTCTATGTACAGGCTGAGGGGGCTCAGTTGCAGTATTTTTTTTACCCGGTCCAGTCTGTCCTTGTCTGTTGCTACAGTTACAACAAAGCTGCCTCAGGGCTTTTATGTGTTTTAGATGCACCCTCTTTAGCAAAGCACAGAACGTTAAAGGTGAAGTGGGTAACATATGGGGGGATTTGGTGGCATTTAGTGATGAAGTGCAGATTGCAACCAGCTGAAACTTCTTCCAGCTAGAATTCCTTCAGTGTTCATTGATATGGAGGTTTTTACTGTAAGCTGAATTCTCCACAGAAGTCTCTTCCTGGTGACTTAAACTAGTAAATACAATGAATAACGCAGTTTCACGTTATAAATCCATGTCTTTCCAATGCTGTTTGGCATGTTGCTGTGGTTGGCCAGTCCAACACATGCTAATGAGTGGTCACCTTTTTTCTCTAATAACATAAGATCCAGACATTCAGGAGGTTGTCCCCGGAAGCCGAATTATCTACAGAAGTCTTTTAATCTCAAAAACAAAACGGACCAGCTGATTTAAACCAGTAAAAACACTGAATAACGCAGTTTCACATTGCAAATCAGTGCAACTGTTGCACTGCCAACCTGAAAACGCAAATAGCCCTTTCTGGAGCGAGTGTTTGGTGTGTCCATTCTGGGCTACTGTAGAACATGGCGGTGCAACACGGCACATCTCCATACATGAAGACCTGCTCCCTATGTAGATATAAACGGCTCATTCTAAGGTAACGAAAACACAATGACACACTTATTTTCAGGTCATTATACACCAAAGAAAACTTTGGACACACTGGACCTTTAAGAAGTGAGTGAATGGCTACATTACAGACATTTACTGTAGTTAGCACCACTGTTAAAATGGGATGGAGTGACCTGCAGTGATGGACACAGGCACAGATGGGTGAAGAGTCCTTGAGGATTAACCTCTTAACTTGGTGAGAGTGACAGTAAGATGAATGGGAATAAGGAAGAAATAAAGACTCAAAGAGTGTTTGCTCTTTCTATTTTGGAGTTAAGGAAATGGATGAAGTGAAAGCCCAGTGTGTCCTAAAGCCAGTCTATCTTCACATTGTCGGGGAGAGGGTGGTCAGTGAGTAGATTTAGTGGCAGACTAGGTAAATGGTCTGGGCATTGGTCAGATGGAGCGGGCTAAAGCCATGCATATTCTGTCATGAAGGGGTTTGGAGCTGTTCTATGTTTTCAGTACTTGAAATTAACTTCCACCTACAGAGCAAGATCTGTTTTTTTATTGGCAAACCAATATTCCTGATGACTCTCTGAGGAAGCATTAGCAATAATTTTGATTGGTAACCTTTAGTAGTGGAGTTACTACTCCATTAAAAACAAAAAACATTTACTTTAAGAAGCAATTCTGGCTGTGAGGAAACCAGATATAACATTGACAGGGTGGAAATAAAGCCAGTGACCACAGGTTGACCTTCCATATCAGTGACAGGGGAAAGAGTTACAAGGTTAAAATGAATATGATAAGGCCTTACATTGCTAGCAGCAGGCTTTTGTGTAGCACCAATATAAAAATATAAATGTAATGTGACCTTTGGTACCAGTGGTTTGTGTTTAGTGGTTGAGGTGAGAGGTTACAGTTAAGACTTCAGGGTCTTGGTGCCTTACAGGACTGGCAGCAAGCCTTTCTGTAGTACCAGTGGGAGCACAGTTTCACCTTCAGGACCAGGGCACAGTTGGCTGTTGGTTTGTCTTGGCAGGAGTCTTCTACTGCCACTGATGCTGCTGAATAAACACACAAAAGACACAACAAGTCTGAAATATGTTGAAAAGTCAAAATGCTCCACTTAATTCATTAAGGCACTGCAGAAAAACACTTTCTTACAGTGATGCATCTGGCAGTTCATTTATCCTCCACTGATGGAGAGGAAAGCTTAATGACATGTTGCATCACCTACAGTGAATGTGCATGCTGGGTTTGTTTTTGTACCTGGTGCTTCTGTCGGACAGCTCTGGATTTCACAGCTCTGTCTGGCTTCGGGCCTGAGGGCAGAGTCACAGCTGTGGCCCCTGGTTACCAGCTCCTCCCCCTGGTAACACTTCACTTCTCGAACCTGGACACCACTCCCACAGGTTTTACTGCACTGAGGAGGCATGAGGGGAGAAGACTTTTCATTTGTCTCTACATATTAATGATGATCACACTTCAGGGTTCCTGCACATATACAAAATTAAATACTTCAATAAATGCCCAGACTTTTTCAGACGACATTTGACATCTGGGCACCAATATCCAGCCCTTGAAAACGTGCATTTACCTATTATGGACGTTTGGTCCACACTCCTAAACAGACAGCTGGAACGTTCCAGTGTCACAGTGTGTTCACACCAGGCGCGAGTAAAATATTCGCCTCGCTCTACTCGCGCGAGTTTGACCGCTGGAATATTTGTTTTTACTCACGACATTCACGCGAGTCATTTGCGCGAGTAATAGAGTACACAACTTGTGAATATTCGCCCAAAGAGAAGAGGAGGGTACAGAAGATGGCCCTTTGGGCTTCCGTAGGAGGGGCTACCGCCATATATAAAATGAAATTATTATTATTATTCCCGCTATTTCTTTCTCTCATCGACCATGACTGAGGTGATATTTTGCTCGAGTTCAATATTTTGAACTTGCGCGAAGAGGCGAATGACGCAAATTTTGCATGTTCGCTCCATTCGCATCACGCCATTCGCGTCGCACCATTCGCGCCGCCAGCACAAATTCGTGTCTGTTCGCGTCTTTACATTGACTTTGTATGTGATCTTATCGCGCGAAAAATTCGCTTCGTGCCCAGTGTGAGCACACTGTCAAACACCACTGTCCAAAGAAGAAAAAAAAACTAACCGGTGCAACCTATACTTGTTTTTTTTCCTTATAATGTTGAATTAATAGTATTAAATTATTGTTCCCCCTATTTTTTGTCTCTTTTATAAATATGAACCAAAAATTTGTTAAAAAAGCAGCATCTGTGCAGCCTTATTTATTTACTGTGTCCAGGGAAACGACAACCGACGCAGCCATAAAGGGGTGGTTTCCTTATGCAGTTCTTATAGCTACATCACTGCATAACTCAGAAATGTTCAGACAAGATTGACACATAGTTTCTTGTGATGCTATGTCATGCTGTGTTTATATGCAATTCAAATAGTGCCACTTTTACTTTCAAACAAATTTGGTCTTGGATGTCTGGATTTTGTTCAGATATAAGGCATTTGTTTGGGCAGAGCTAATTGTGACGTACAGGCGTAGAGGCAGCTTTGTGTAGAAGTGTGTGATCAGCCACATGCCATAAATCTTGCCTTGCTTTTGATGACATGAAGCTCGCTCTAGCCTGCACTCTCTCACACAGTGGTAAACAGTTTAGCTGTGCTGGTTGCCTGCTCCAAATGCCATGGCGAACACTCTGCCTGTGGGATTAGTTTGTTATTAAAATTTTTGATTTGTATATTTTAGAAAACAGAAGAGGAGCAATAGTCTGGAAGTACAAATATTTTGCTATACTCTTTTTCTTTTTTTTCCATTCTGATCCAGACCTGGAAATGACAAAGTCAAATTCCATACTCTTCCATATTGCGTAGGAAGCCTGACACCAACAGACTGTTTCTTGTATATAGCTGGACCTACAGAACAAGAGTTGATAAAAAGTTTAAATCACACACAGGAATTTTCACAATTAGCCAACCCCACATTTGATCACTGTGGTTGTGTATAGGCTGATTGATGCATTAGTAGACAGACAGGCAGACAGTCAGTCAGACAGAGAGATAGACAGTTACCTGAGACCAGGATGTGGTGAACCATTTGGAGCAGGGTCTCTGGAAGCAGGAGGAGCTGGTCTCTGGTTTGTTGGTTCGGTCGCAGCTGCTGTCTGGAAACTCTTTGAACACGCCACCCTCCAGCCCAGCACACACCACCTGACGCTGACGCACACCGCGCCCACATGTAGCATTGCACTGGCACACATAAACAACAAACACACAGACAAGAGGACTTATATCTCCAAGTGGGTCAACATTGATTTTCCACACATTCCCCCACCAGCCAAAATAAGCTCTACCAAAGACCTCTGAATGCAACTACACGTACATGGACTGGCTCTTTAAATGTTTACCTGTTGCCATTCCTGTTCCACCCAATGGGGGGCGCAATCTCTGTCGCCACAGGGATAGATAGCCAGCGGGCGCAGTGATTGATCACACTGCTCCTCTGACATCACAACCCCACCGGATGATCGACACGTCACTGCACGTGCCATCCTTCCCTCTCCACACACACCGGAGCACTGGCACATACATGGACATTTTGAATAGAAAACAGAAACTTTCATTTTAATGCTGTGAACTACACACTGAGTGACAAGTGATCAAATGCTTGCTCTGGTGTGTGTTCAGTGTGTGTGTTGTTACACCCACAGGTCCCCAGTCAGAAACCGTCCACCTTCTGTCACAGGGTGGGCCATCACATTCCTGACTCTCTATTGGTTGAGAAGACCTGTTACATAGTCTCATTTCCATGGAGCAACGAACCTCCCGAGAACGAACACCCCGAGAGCCACAACGCGCCGAGCACTAACACAGTGACACACACACACACACACACACACACACACACACACACACACACACACACACACATTATGTACACATATGTGTGCAAAGATCAACGCTGCAAAAACTGTAGTTTGAGAACTGTTTGTTTCTATCTCAGTTGTCTGTATTAGTATGACATCAATCTGAAAACATATTCAACAGAACAGGCACTAACTCTCAGTATCATTAACTGCATTATTTACAGGCATGATCATGATGCCAACAGGGGACCAGAGACGTGGACTTGAGTCACATGACTCAGATTTCAGTCAGACTCAAATCATGAATTCGATGACTTCAGACTTGACAAAATCAAAAAAGACTTGCAATTTGACTTAGACTTAGACACCAATGACTTGTGACCTCACTTGGACTCTAGCCTGATGATTGTAAAGACTTGATACCTTCCCCAAAGCCCAAAGAATAAAAAAAATATTTTTAAAATGTGTGCGCACAAATCAGTTAATTTCCCCTCATTTCCTGAATCAACTAACACTGACGCTATTTATTCCCAGCTAGTTGACATTTCATTCCACAGGTCCACTTTGTTTAAACCAATCCAATAGCACCCAATCAAGCTGCAGGAGAGAACCATAAAGAACCAACATTAAGTTACTGAGTGCCAGTTAATTTTTTTTTTTTTTTTTTAAATGTAATATATCATTACTCTGTTAATAAAATGGTATTACATTTAGTGAAGAGCACATCATGACTTGTTTAGGACTTTTTTCCAATTCCTGTTTTTTGTTATTTGTGTTATTGTATTGTTCTGTGTTATTTCAGGCTGCTGTGTTTGAAAGTCACATGACTGGGCACTCATGGTTACTCATGAAGTCATTGTTCCAACCTCACCCACTGCCACAAAAAGGTGGTGTGTGGCAGTTGTGAAGAGCCAGCATTGCTGTTACTTAAGGCAGGGCACCTAGCATTTATATGTCCTAGCTGCCTCCCTTTGTGGATTTTCTGGGAGCAGCAGACTGGGTTGACAGCAGTGAGCAGGGTCAGCATATGGTGGAAAGATTGAATTGTCCCAAGAACACTTCAATCCTCAGGGTGGAGCAGGGGGAGTCTCCAGACATCTGGGCTGTTTCAGTTCCCCAGATGACTCAAAGTTACTAAATGGATGAGTGTCAGGATTATTTGTGTTTTCGGTCTTAGATTGCAATTCTCTGTAGTTTCATCTTAATAATGTATTTTTTTTTTTTCATCTACTGGAAAGTTTGCACCTATATTTAAGTTTGTTTGTTAGTTTGTTTTTATATTTTTGATGCTGTGGCCAAAACAATTTTAGTTTTCAAAACATCAAACAAAATACCAATATCATACCAATATCATACTTGTCTACATAATAGTCTATCCATTGTTTGCCTTTATTTGTCCAGCTTTATTCCCATTGTTCTTCCATCAATCAATTTTTTTGTCACATGAAATCATATCAGATACAATTGCAGTGATTCTTAGCTTTAACGTCTAATTCTGTACAGTACACTGACAGCAATGCAAAATAAATTAAAATAAAAACAGTCAAATTCTGATGTATGTGTACACAGAGGGGAGAGCAGGGCATCTTGTCATACAGGTAAGATGTCACATTGTTATATCTTCGACACCAGAGGGTGCTAAAACATCTAACAGTCGCATGTGCAACTCACTGTTCTGAAGTCATTTTGCTCTTGACATGCAGTATGTGTCACTGTCACCTGAGGTGAGAACAATGTTCATATTTTTCAATGATAAAAGTTAAAAAACAAAAACAAAAAAAAAAACTAAACTGCACTGTTTATATTATAAAACTTAGCCAAGCACTGGTATGTTCCATTATATTATTTTTGCACAGAATGTTTAGAGGAGGGAAAATCTGTATTTAATACTACAAACCAAAGTCCTACACTAAAGCCAGCTTGTGGTTTACCTAGCAATAACACTCTAGTGCAAGTTGTCTCAGTGCTTTCAGGGCAAAAATCGCTAGGACAATTTGCCTCAGTATTCACAGAGCAACAATACCCAGCTGCAGCCTTGCAGGGAGCCAACTTTGCTAGCTGCTTATGTTGGTGGTTGCCATGCAACCTGTTAACAACAGACCACTTCACACAGCATCAATTTAATTGTATTAAATGATGAGGCCACAAAATGGTCAAAATATACAGGAGGGTGCCTAATTAGCCCTTCATTAGATACAAAATTATAATGATAAAATATATTTTTGTAAGAATAATTAAAATAAAAGACAGAAGGAAGAACAAAAATAAGCTTATAAAGTGGTTTAAAA